>NC_083335.1:39056178-39268050 GCF_963455315.2 Globicephala melas
GACACACACATAGAAAGTAAGTATTTTCACTGTTTCTGAAAGGAAGGCACTCCTGAAATGAAACCTAGCCACTACTGGAAAGCGACAAAGTAATACAGTATCCATATCTAAGTCTCATGGTCATACTAATTTGCCTGCAGCATGCTTTATAAACATTTTTTACAAAATAATACTTACACTAGTCCACCAGGGAAAGGACAGGATTGTCTTTTAAAACTAGAATTATGCAGCTAGAGGTAGACAGAGATATGTGGTAGAGTAGAAAGCACACAGGACTGTGACTCAAGGGATAGTGTTCCATTCCAGGATGGACAAGTGACCTTGAACAAGTCATATTACCTCCTTGGGCTTCAGTTTTCTCATCTGTGAAATGAATTATGCACTAGATTTCCTCATTCAATATATTTTTAATGCCTACCAGGACCTCTTTTAGGTGTTAGGAATACAGCAGAAAACAAGAAAAAAAATCCTTGCCCTCCTGAGCTTACATTCTAGTGAGGGAGAAAGACAATTAACTTCTAAAAGATTTGAAAATGATAATTTTAGATACTGACAGGTGATGTGAAGAAAAAATGAACACAGTTAAGGGGATACAGAGGGAGGGGAGGAGGGAGGGAGAATGAAGAAATGGCAAGATAGGTTGGGGAAGACCTCTCTGTGGAGGTGATTTCTGAACAGAGGCTTGAATGATAAGAATGAGATGACTGTGCAAATAGCTAGAGGAAGAGTATTCCAGGCAGGGGGAAGAGAAAATGTAAAACCTGTGAGTGGGAAATGAGCTTCATCTTTTCAGATAATGGGAAGAAGGTCAGCATAGCTAGAGTGGAGTGAGCCAGGAGGAGGCTGGTAGAAGATGAGAGGTAGGTGGAGGCCAGATCATACAGGGGCTTTTAGATCATGGTGAGAGGTTTGAATTTTATTCTATACATCACAGAAAATCTTTACAGGGTTTTGATCCAGGAATGACATGATCTGATTTATGTTTATAAAAGACAATATATTATAGTTAGGATAAGAGTGGAAGGATGAGTAAGGAGGCCACTGCAGTGAGACATGGCTTGGCCTGCGGTCATGATAGTAGAGAGAGAAAATAAAACAGATTTGGGATTTGTTTAACTGAGGATGAGTCAATAGGACTTGCCAACTGATTCATTAGATGTGGAATATGAGGGGAGAAAGGAGGAATTAAACATGACCCTTAGGGTTTGGACCCAAACAATAATTGTCTAATAATTTTTGTTTCAGACTTTTCACCCATGTTCATAAGTGAGATTGGACTATGCTTTTCTTTTCTGCTTCTATCCTTTCCTGGTTTTATGAACAAGGCTATACTAGTCTCATAAAGTGAGTTGAGCGGCTTTCTTTCTTTTTTCCATTTTCTGAAATTGTTAATGCAATTTGGATTGTATTATCCTTGAAAGTTAGGGGAAATTTGCCAGTAAAATCATTCAATCACCTGGATCTGGAGTCTTTTTTTGGAGGAGGGTGCTTAATTTTTACTACTAATTCAATATATTTAAGCATATTGGTTGATGAAGGTTTTCTAATTTTTCCTGAGATAATTTTGATAAATTTTATATTCTATTAATATGTCCATTTCATTTGTTTTCAACTTTAAACTTGCTCCATAATATTCTCTTCTGAGTTTTTCAAATCTTTGTTTCATCTATCATTACTTACTATTTTCATTCTTAATACTACTTGCATGTGTCTTTCTCTCTTTTTTTCCCTTCCGTAGGTCAAGAAACCTCATGCTTCAGTCTTAGAAGTAGAAGGCTGCAAGGAAATTATTCAAAGATCTGCAAATATATCAGTTTAATAGAACACCCCAGTCATTTCCATTCTTTCTTTTTGTGTAGTGGTCTCACAAATTAGATGCGTGGGTGGGTATATAGGATGGGATGCTATGAGAGTGGGGAGGGTTATACAATTTAAAAAAAAACCTTTAGGAACAAAAGAGAAACAAGAAAACCCAAGATATCACTTTATCAGGTTCTAAAAATGCAAGTTTGCTATGCTGACCACATACAAAGGGGAAATTCAAATATTTAAAATACATTCAGAGACGTATTTTTCAATTTAGAGCAGAACTATCAATAGAGGAACAATTTACCCAGTGACCATCAACAATGGCCATTAGTTGGTGATAGGATAGTATACAAATATAAAGAGAAGAGCATTTGCAAATTGAAGGCAAGAATACACAAGAAGTTTTGAGTTACTTTCTGACCCAACCATCTTCGTCTCCTTGGACTCAACAATCCACACAATAGATGAAAGCTTAGAATCGAATGTTCTGAGTTTTAATCCTGGCTTTGACACTCACTAATTGTATGACTTAGAACAGAACACCACTTATCCCTTCTGTGTTTCATTATCAACATCTGTAAAATAGGGATAATATAACTGACTTTAAGGAGTCCAGGAATCCTAGAGGATACCCACTATTTGCCTTCTGTTACAAGCCAGCTCAATCACCTCCAGAGAGAGTTAGTTATTTAGCTTTTACTGTGGTGTTTATATTTCTAAGTGTTTCCAGAGTTCATTTCCATTGAAATCCTAAGGGAGATTTATCTTAGAAGGTTTTATTTTTTTAAGAACTCATCTTGGGTAGAACTAGAATTATTGGGGAGAAGAGAGGCAATAACATCTAACCAACATATTTAAAGGTGACAATTCAGTGTGTTGGCTACTGAGCTGACTACATTTAATGAAAAAGAAATTATCACCACAATTGGTTACTTAGCCTTTTCTAAATATGAGCCCTTAAAATAGCTTACTTCTACCCTTTAAAGACTCACAAATTAGTAGCAAATCCATAATGGAATAAAAAGATTTGGGGTATTGCACTGAATACCATCAACCTTTAAGGCCTCTCCCCAGCCAAAAAAGCTACAACTCTAATAGAACAATGAACTTGATGAGCAGTATTTAATTTCCCACTGTATAGTATTTAACTAAATTACCTCACATCAATTGTAAAATGTATTGATGCTCTTTTAAAGAATACCCTTTTCAGTCCCTTTGGATAGTGTATATACTTTATCATCAGTTGATCTCCTCCAGAACATTTACTACAATTTATAATCTGTTTTCTTCCCTTATTTTGTATTTGTTAATTGCCTTTCTCATTAGAATTTAATGAATAAAATATAAAAGCATTTAAGATTTTTAACCTGACATTTTTATTCTCATTGGCCAAGCTAGGAATTGACTGTTATCTATAACATCAGTAATATTTCTAGAATAGACAGATAGATAGCACATATCATAAAAGTTATTATTCATTAATTACAGAGCTGCCATTCTGGAACTGCAATGTCATTTTGTGCTAAATATAAAACCTGTTAACTTGAAGCTGAGAGAATTTTTAAAAGATAATTAAATACTTAGATACTGGAGTACTTCATTTTAGATCCAGATAGAATTTTCAAAGTTAACATCAGTTTTACTAGCTGAAATGGATCCAAAATAGACCAGTTCCTACTAATTTAGAGAACTGTTTTTCTCACTCCCTATGAGGACTCACCCAATCTGTGTCAGAGTTCAAAGAACAAAAAATTGTCTTGGTTGATGTAATTTGGAGGTTAACAGTGGTAATTTGTGAAAAACAACATCTCAGAACTTTTTCCATTATTGCTTAATCTACTGTGTCAAAAAGTACTTTACTTGCTAAGAATTATTTTTCACCTCCCCTGTCTCTGTTATGTCAAAGGTCAAAGGTGGCTAGGAAGACAAAGTTCAATTTCCGTTTTGTCTCTGCAGTCCCCTCCGGAAAAACAAGATGCTACTTCACTTCCATAACATTCATACCAGGAGAAAAAGGTTGAAAAGAAATTCATGGAAATGGCAAGTATAAAGAAGCTTAGTCCTGGGTTTGGAATCTGATGATAGAAGGGAACAGCTAATTGCGGTTCTCAAGAGTCAAAGAATAAGAAAGAATAGGATGCAGAAATCTCTTCATTAATATCTCACAGGACAGGGAGATACTATTTATATTATAAAGCAAAGATAAAAATATCAATGTAATATAGGCAATCTTGGGAATAAGAAACACTAGCATTGCTGAGTGCCTAACATGTGACACATACTATACACACTTTGTGGTATTTAATCCTCACAATGACCTTGTAGCATGGGAATGGTTAGTCTCATGTTACAGGTAAAGAAACTAAGATGCATAGGATTTAATTTACTTGCCTGAGATCACACAGGTAATGAATGGCAGGTCTAGATCACACAGGTAATGAATGGCAGGTCTTGTTTCAGTGTCCCCATGCCAGCTATGCTGTTTCCATAAGGAATTCACTAACATATCACTATGGGACAAAGTGTAAACTAAGTTTTGGGCAACGAAGGATTACCAGGTGCTGAATAGAGCTCTGCCAAAGCAAGTGGGCTCTCAAACTACATAGCCTGATGGAAAGTAACCAACTCCCCTATCGCCTGAAAATTAGAATATACTCAGATAAGTCCTGGGTCATTAAGTGGGGCACATTAACATAGTGAAATGAATAAACAAATGAATAACAAAAGGCCCTACAGTTAAGTGGTTCTCAAATACAAATGGGTGGAATTCTATTCCCTCCTTGAGAATCTGATGCACAGTAAGAATTTGCTCCCTAGAAAAATAGCCCTATATGATAACAACATTTTAAAAAACAATTTTAGGTACTTTCTGGTCTCCCTGAAGCCCCATGTGGTAGACTGAATCATTGCTCTCAATCCTTTTCCTTTCCTTCCATTCATGTCCTTTGCCATAGGACTTTGTAGCTCCCCCAACTAGAGGCAGAGAATATTTCCTTGTGCCATTCATGTTGGCCTTGGCCATCTGATTTGCTTTGGCCAATGTAAGTGGCATAATGCCACTTCCAACTATAGTCTTTAAGAGCCACTACATGCTTCTGCTTATCCCTCTGGCATTCCTGCCATTACCATGAGAAGAAAATGCCCCAAGTAGGCTTTTGGTCCAAGAAAGATGAGAAACACGTCTGGTACACCTGGGCTCAACCTGAAGCTTAGAGCTCAGCCCAGCTGAGCCCAGCCTAGATCCGCCAACATCCAACTGACTTGCAAATGTATAAATGAGAATAAACGATTGTTGTTTTTAAGCCAGTGAGTTTTGCAGTGGTTTTTACTGCAGTATTATTGCAGCAATGGTTTACTATTATACTCATTCATAGGACTTCTCCCCATCAAGGGTCTAGATAAGCTAAGAACCTCTGCTCTAGAATGTTTTATTATGCAAGTCCAGTGTGCTTCTCTATGCTGTACACACATTTTTGAAAATTAGTGTCTAAATTCAATTTTATATAAATCAAATGCTATGTTTCCCACCAACGTACATTATAATGTCTCAGGGTTTTATCCTTATTTCAATGATCATCACCTGGCAGCAATTCCTAACACTTCAGCTTTATGTCTTTCTGCTCCTCAGTTTTCTCTGATGAGTATTCAATGACCAACAAACATATATTTTAAGTATGAAGGGAGAACCTCTTTAAAGGAACCCTGCAGGGAATCCATTTGTAAGTTGAAGAATTCTTCTGTAATGGGAACAATCTTCTCCTTGTTTATCTCTTTGGTATGCTTGAATTTTTGACACTTGGGTCTCTGAAAGCAGGGTGCCTAAATTACCAAGCCTGCTTCTAGGCAAAGTGCAGTAATTATCTTGATACAAAATAAATAATACTATTTGTTACATTTTGGTTGCTGAAAATTTAATGTGATACTTGGATCTCATTCCACGTGAGCAGTGTTTATATAAATATCTCTGCAACAGAAGTCAAGGTATATGACTGAGAAGCCTCCATTTCTGGTTTACATTTCTTTGTAGGAAGAAAGAAAACCAAACATACAAGGTATGGTTTGGCAGAGTCCATTGCATTTAGATGCCCAATTTATATTTATGGAATTTAATTGGCAGAAAACTAAAATAAGTTCTGGTCCCAGCTCTGTCACTTACTAACTGTGTGACTATGGGAATTTGGATAGGTTTTGAGGAAGAGAAAGGACATTATAGGCAGAGAAATGGTCTGCACAAGGACATAAAAGAAGGAATGAGCATGAGGTATTCAGTGAGCAAGGAGGAGACCAGCCAAACCAGAGAAAGATTGTAAGGGTAAGAAGGAAGGCTACAAGAACACATAATTATGTATGGCATAAAATGTTGGAAACATCACCTACAGATTCACAGTCAATACCTGAAATGTTGGGTCAGTTTTCCTCAGAACACAGAAAGAACCAGGTAGAATCAAAGAGAGACTGTCTTTTGTATTTCCACTCATACTCTTAATTTAAACTCCAGAGGTAGTTTCCTTTTCTATGAAACTATGAATCTATGAATCTATTCCTTTTTTATGAATCATTCCCTACGAGAAGATAATTCTTTGGAGCTGAGAACAACAAGCAAAATAAAATGTATAATGATATTCAAAATAAAAATGTTATTGAGATTATAGCGTGCATGTCACTCAATAGAAAGACACAGGAAAATATATTCAGGAGCAATAAACTTCAAGTTAAATAAATAGCATTAAAGCTTATAACAAAATTACAGACAAGTAATTCAAGCTCTCTCAAGGGCCTTTCATACTTCAAGTAAAACATCTTCCAATTATCATTAAAAGCCCTTTCCAATTTTCACAGTTCATCTATAATAGGCTGATTGTAAATGTAAAATGTATGGCTCAGGTAGTGCTACATAGTAAGCTGTAACCATAATCTCCTGTGTAATGACAAGCAATTGGAACAGCAATACTACTACTTAAGCTATTTAATTCAGATTGCTTGGCATTTATGCTGATACTCCCGCTGAAGGGAAAAAACACAAAATATGATACTAAACAAGTATATTCTGATTATTAATCTTTTATCACACAAAACATCCACCAAAAAAGAAATCAACAGCAGAAAAAGAAACAAAATAATTCTTTGACTACACTGTTAATAGGAGAGTATCATTTTCTTAAATGTATTTGCCACATTATCAATGGAATGCCCACAGGGAAAAATTAAAAAAAAAAAAAGAACAAAAGAAAATGTTCAGCTCAGAGATTAAAACAAAGAATCCAAGAAAAGGTTTGTAGATGTCTGATCTTTAAGAGCCTTCATGGAGGGAAAAAGTTGATTTTAAAATTTCATTATATAGTGTCATTATTCAAAATCAGCAGGGAATAAGGAGATCTGGCTTCATGTCTAGTTTGCTAAGAGTTAAGCAAAGTGCAGACATTTCTGCCTAGACATGGAGGTAGCAGTGAAGGCCGATTTTGGACAAGTCAAGTGGTGTTTTGGAGCAAACTTGAGTTTTACAGGGATGTCCATAGCCCCAGGGGGCCCAGTGGCCTCCTCATCAACGTATGATTTAGTCTTTTGGGACCCTTCTCTTTTGTTATTTCATTCATAAATACAGCCACTTCTTGACTCCCTACTATGTGCTAGCCTCTGCTAAGTCTCTTCCTTCAAGAAGCTTAACTTCTAGTAGGGTAGACAGCTATACAAGTAAAGGAAAGAGAGATCACACCTACCTAGAAGATGAGGGTGAGGGGAGTTGGGAAGAAGTCAGTATTGTCTTCAGAGATAAACGGACCCTTGAGTTAAGTCTTGAAAGATGAATAAGGGTTCTCCAGGCAGCGAAGAAGAAGAAATTCCAAGTAGAGGAGATAACAAAATCCTAGAAGTATGACCAGTCATGGTGTTTTGGAAGAACTGCAGTTATGCCTAATTAATAGGTCTTGGGTTTAATCCAAAATCCTCATTTACCTTGAGAAATTCAATACAACCCAAACACCCTAATATCTGGCAATTCTCAATAAACAAGGTTTTATAATATCCAAGTCCTATCTATGCAACATTGCATCACAGATAAATAACTTGATTTACTAAAGAACAAAAGAAACAGAAGGATAAATACCTTCAACCAATATCAAATATGTCCGGATCTTATGACTTGAAGACCAGAGGCTATTGATAACCTTCCATGTTAAGGCTGAGGTTCCAGCTCCCCCCTATAGGAGTGGCTGCTCAGGAGAGAGAGCTTCCTTATAGGACTTCTACTGGCTTACAAATAAGACCTTCTCATAGAGTTTGAGGAATGCTTCCAAAATCTAATTTTAATGATATCTACTTCTTGTGTGCATACATGCAATGCCTCATGGGCCACTGTTCCTGGAAATTCTCTCTCCCTCTCTGGTTAGGGAAGTAGAGTCAGCACTTCTTTCTCCCAGTAGCTCTAGAGCCAGGGGCATGTAAATAGTGTGTAGAACTTCACAACAGTACCTTCTTAGCCTAGCTGTCTTCCAAATCACTGTAAAATTCACTCACTCTTGGAGTTGTCTTTTCCTAAATAATATATAGCTAGTTCAACATTCACTTTTCAGTCAATGTCAGAAGGTATTAGGCTAGCTAAAGATCTTTTAAAAAATGTGTTCACAGCAATGTCATGTTGCTAATGTAGTCCTTTGGGTAAAGTTTATCATTCCTGACTCTGTGTCTTTTTACCTCAGATGAACTGTGAGAAAGTACTAAAAAACAATGTGGAAAAATGGTTTTTGATTATTTCCTTCACATAGCCAAGCTCAGTCCTGATTTGTGGAGTTTAGAGTGGTACAGTGGGTGAACAAAGACAATCTAGTGGAGATCAAACTAGCTTCTCTTTTTACTCATGGAAGGAAACCCATAGTATGATTTAGCCAAAAAGATTCCAAATAGTCTTTTTCAATGGCCATTCCAGATAAACTAAGAAAAGGTTGAGAGCCTAACTTCACCACATTATTCCTATATGGAACTCCTACATTCTCTCATCCAGGGCCCTCCTCCTCTCCCTGGCCCCAAAATAAATATTTCTGCAGAGTATGGCATACACACTTTGGTCTTTGAGTTGCTGTTTTTAATGCACTTGATCTCTTATAAATGTGTTCACAGTAGTACTATGTCTCTTAGACATGAGATTCCCAGAGAGCAGAGGTTCATTCTCTGCTATTTCTTAGTATAATTAATGTACCACAAAGCAGCACGAACAGCAAGGTTCTTAATCAATGCCTTAATACTTTGGGATTAGTGTATAACTAGGTTGACCATGTAATTGATCATTCAAACTGGAACACCTGTGAGAGTGAATGGGGACACTATTAATTATGCTAGGATGAGAGGTATAAACCAGGACTGTTCTGGGCAAACCTTGATGATATTGCCACTCTTCTGATCCAAAAGAAGGATTCCCCCTTGCCAATAGCCAAATTAATTTCTCGTGATCATGAGTAAGACAGTATTTTGAGTTGGACATTTCTTCCAAATGGAGAAAAAGTATATCCTTCCAGAATGACTCCAAAAGAATAAAATTGGGTGTTTCCACTCATATATACTGAATTCTCTTTGTAGATATTGTAAGCTGGTCAGATGCCTCTCTTACACTAAATTTTTTATTTATGTCTATGACACCTCATCCCAAATCTGATAGAAGTAGGTACATATAAGCAATGAGTAAACAGTTAGGAAAAAACAATGGGAAGTTCTTGCAATAAGCATCTATTCAGCTTTTTTTTTAAAGGTTGCCACATAGAGTCATTAGTTCATCAAGCATATTTGCATTTCCAGGAATATAATTGTTTTTTCATAAATCTGCCATTTGAAGCCAAGCAGCCAAACCTTAATGCATTTATCAAAGGAGAAGCCGTGAATTAGCTTTTTCAAGAGAGGGTTAACCAGTTTAAAAAAACCCCACAGACCTGATATCTATTCTTCTCTCTTGCCATATTTATTTTATCTGATTATCCATCAAGTACTCTAGCAGCTACATGCTTCAACTCTCTAGGAAAATCTCCCAAATAAAACCTTTTTGCTGAAATTGAGTTAACAAAAGATATATTTGTTTGTATGACAGTAAGCTGAGAATGAACACTTAAAAGATGTATCTCAGACTCGAATCCCCTTTTGTTTATTTTCTGTTTGTTCTCTTCTCTGCTGTTGCCATAGTACCAAAGCAACAACAGATCATAAGACTAACAGAAATAATGGAGAGAAAATCCAGAGTGTGATTAAAATCATTTGGTCCTGGCACTGGCTGTATAGACAAAAGATGATGTCTGAAGTAATTTTTCTATTATATTATGCCATTTTGTTAATGTCATTTTAGTAACTGGATATGGATACATTAAGTCCTCCCCTGATTTATACTCCTTCCAATCGTGCAAGCATAAACATCTAAAACTATCCTTTTTTTTCTTTTTTGACAACTTACAAAGGGGTGAGGGAGAGGTGGAGAAACAATATTCTAAATCTAATGTTCAAATTATATTCAGGACAAAAGCCCAAAGCTTCAGCCAAGTACACGAAAGGCAATACAGCAAAAGGTCAACCCCAGAACTTTGTTTTCCTAATTCTTACTTGAAATAAGAATTAGAAAATATATACCCTTTATTCCATTTTTAAGTTCAGTTTAGCTTGGTGTCACTTGCAACTGTGAATGCTATCATACCCATACTTACTTGTCTCTCATTAGGCATGCTACATGAGGTGCATGTGCCTCACAGTAGTCCTCGTAGCATAAAATCAACACCAGTGACCCCAAGGAATCTCTTTTGTTCCACCAACCCTGCACTGATCTTTCCAACTTTTATTAACACCATCCCACTCTCATTTATATCCTCTACTAAAAATCTGTGCATGGAGGCACACAAGCACACACCCAGTGAGATTCACCACCCAAACCAGTTTCCATGGAAACCAAATAGCTCACTTACCGAAAATTAAGGCCTCAGGTCTCCTGCAGAATTTTCTTTGCTAACCTCTTCCTCTACCCAACCCCACCACCGCCTACCACTTTCAGATCCCAAAGCCAAGAACTGGAGCTTATATTCAAGGCTTAAGACTAGCCCAGTTAAGTCTTAAGATGAACTCAATTTCGCTTTAAGAAAACTCAAATGGAATGACACAGGCAGAATAAAGTTAACATTTATCATTGCACTTCCTGTGTGTTCAATGTCTTTAAATTTTTCTTCACTTTAAAAAAGGTTCTTCTTTAAATAGCCAGCAACCCTACTGAATGCAAACAGAATATGACTTATAAAAGTGATGTCTATGGTACTTTTTGTGGTCAAGGTGGTTCTAGTGGCAAAGTGACAGGCACTATGATGCTTGAAGCCGCTTTTGATGCACTTACTGTTGACTTTGTATCTGCAGAAGTAGATCTGCTGGCTTTAATTTCTTGTCTCTGCTACTTCAACAAAGAAAACATAAGAAGCATCCAGCTAACCTATCATGCATAATTTTATAGTAGATTAATGATGGCTACAAATTCTTTGACACATCTCCCATTGAGAGGTGGGGTTCATGTCCTTTTTCCATGAGTTTTGGTAGACTCTGTATTTTGACCAATATAATATGAGGAAGTGACTGTGCCAGATTCTGAGCCCAGGAATTTAAAGATTGGCCGCTTTCATTTCTTATGTCTTGGAACACTTGCTCTAAGGGAAACAACTATTGTATAAAAATTCCAACTAGGGACTTCCCTGATGGTCCGGTGGTTAAGACTTCGCCTTCCAATGCAGGGGGTGAGGGTTTGATCCCTGGTTTGGGAGCTAAGATCCCACATGCCTCGGGGCCCAAAAACCAAACATAAAACAGAAGCAAATTCAATAAAGACTTTAAAACAAAACAAATTCAATAAAACAAATTCAATAAAGACTTTAAAAATGACCCACATCAAAAAAATCTTAAGAAAATTCCAACAAGGCTGAGACCACCACCATTCAGTGATGAAGCCCGTGCTACCATGTGGAGAGGCCACATGGAAAGAGAAATGTCCAGCCTGCCCTCGGCTTTCCTGCTGTCCCAACCTAGGCCCTAGATACATGTGTGAAGAAGCTATCTTGACATTTAATCTTCAGATGGTTCCAGCCCTAGCCATCTGTAATTGTATGAGATCCCAAGTGACAAGTGATCAACAATGACTAGTTAATGTATAGAACCATAAGAGATAATAAATTATTGTTAAAGCCATAGGTTTGGGGATGCTTTGTTATTCAGCAGTAAATAACCAAATAGCTTCCAACAAAAGGGAAATATTTTTCTTGATTGATCATTGAAAATGGGTACTTATTTAGAAGGAAAAAGCCACCTCATCAATTTGTTTTTCTCATACTCCTTACACCAACCTATGTCCCTTCCAACCTTCAAATTCCTCTTAAAATGTTTTAAAAATATATATCTGATACCAGGCCTTACCTTTGTATTATTTTCCTGCATTTCCTCAGCATTTGTGTATTATATTTGCATATTTCTGTAAGCATATTTACATCTTGCAAATAGTAACATTCTTTTACAAAATGAGATGTTCATTTTTTTTTAAGGAGAACAAGTATTCCATAAAGGAAGTATGTAAACCTGAATATAAAAAATAGGACTTCACACACAGTAGAATATTTTTCCTTTAGTATTAAAGTTGGGTTTTTCACAAAACTGGCATTTTTTTTAAAAAAAATAAAGTTTTACTGTGTCTCTCTTTTTTTTTTAAGGCCACTTATTTCTCAGTTTCTCTAAGAGTAACAGGAGATTCACCTCCTTCCCTTGTCTCAGGCTTTCCTGAGCATACACCTGAAGTCCACCTTCTCATTTCAATAGCCCTGCATGGGGAAATAGAGAGCAGCAGATACTCCCTAAGGTTGTATTGCATCTCTAGTTGTGAAATAAGATGGATAATTTAACTACAAGTTTATTCAGGAAAACAGCCACTTTTCAGTAGATAAGCATTTTCCATACACTCTTCCTAGAGTCTATTTAAATCTTACAATAAATCACTGGCTTGGTACCTGCATACACCTAAACTACAGAGCATGGCATGCAAAACAAGATCAGATTGCTGAAAAGCAGACCGTAATCTATGGAAACTATTTCTCTTTGTTCCGTGTATTACAGCATTAATTCAATAACATTTCTAAAATGGAACTGTGCTTATATAAGCAGATAAATAATTAGAAAGCATATAAATCATTACTTCCTAATGTGACTACAACAAGATTCAATGCAATTTACAGATAAATATGAGAAATGACTACTTCTTTTTACTGAATTAAATCCAGCAACATTTCTAAGAAGAGAAATGAATACTCCCATGTTCACTGGCAAAGAACATAATCGTAAAGAAAGATAAATCTCATTTTTCACCCATTTAAAGTATTCCCTGAGTGAGGGGGAAATAGCTGGAAAATTAACATGTTTACTCTTAATTAATAAAATGCCATCTTAAGATGAGAAGATAACCCTTCACTTTACGAAAATCTCACTTTATGTAGAATAAAGTTGAAATGATCAAAATGACTTTGTGTAAAGTCTGAGTCTCAAACTGCCTTTAAAAGGATATAGTACTGTTGGGACTTCCCTGGCCGTGCATTGGTTAAGAACCTGCCTGCGATGCAGGGGACACGGGTTTGAGCCCTGGTCGGGGTAGATCCCACATGCTGTGGAGCAACTAAGCCCATGCGCCACAACTACGGAGCCTGTGCTCTGGAGCCCGTGAGCCACAACTACTGAAGCCAGTGCGCCTAGATCCCGTGCACCTACAGCCTGTCCTCCACAACAAGAGAAGCCACTGCACTGAGAAACCTGCGCACTGCAACAAAGAGTAGCCCCCGCTCACGGCGACTAGGGAAAGCCCACAAGCAGCAATGAAGACCCAATGTAGCCATAAATAAATAAATACATACATATATACATAGTTATTTAAAAAAAGGATATAGTACTGTTAAACTTCACTACATATTAATAACCATGAGGTAAAATGAGGTCATTACTGAAACATTTAAGACTCAAAATCAGTCTATGTCACTGAATACTGTGAGAAATAAATCATAAATAACCTATAAAAATCAATCATGGGACCCAGAAGTTGAAGGCACTTTGAAGGATTGCTTATTTTATTGGGGCTTTGATTTGGGAAAACAAAAAGCTATAGTTTTATGACAGAATTGTTTAATTGGTAGATACTACACTTCCATAAAAACATATTATTTCTAATAGTTTACATTATAAGAGTCACAAAGACCTATCCAAACTAAAGGAAATTTTGATTTTTGTGATTTACTAATTACTTAGTTTCTGTTTTGTAAAATGTGTCATGAAGTTCTGTCTTCTTGCTTAGGAAATGGCTCTAAGTGGTAAACTTAGATGATGGAAATAAGTAGAAATTTGGAGGAAAGACCATCCCTTTGGAAAATAATGGATGTAGGAAACAGTCTTATGGTTCAGAGTTTCTACAGGAAAATGCATCCCAAGTTGGTATAAAAAGTGAGTGGAAAAATGAATGTTATCTAATTCCTGGAAGGTCTATGTATGGGATGGTAGAGCACTCAAAAGGTTATATATTCAATGGGACTATGCTTTTTCTCTTAAGAAGTCCTAACTCCTACTAACATCTTGGGGGGTTAGGAGGGTGCCAATCTCTGGCAGAACTTTCCTATAGAAGCTACTCAGTAGCTTGCCATGGGAGAATGTGACCAACTTACTGGGCTAAGGCTATATGTCCCCAGTCCTAAGGTTTTCCTTCATAATTTGTTCCAGGCATTCTTTGAAGAGAAACCCAATCCTAATTAACAGAGAAGATAACTGGCATATTTGTGGCTGACCACAATTACTTAAAGAAGTAAAGAGTAGCAGAGGGAAAGGAAAATATTGCAAAAGAGAATTTGTGGACTCAGCAGGGAAAAATGAAAGGTACTACAGTTTGATTACCAAGCAATCAACTCACTACACACTACTATACTTTTCACATTATCCTAATTGATTGCCAACTTCACCATCATTCTCTGCTACCTGGAAACCATTCCTTAGGTAATTCAGTCTAGACTTAGTCTGTCTTGAACAAGCATGTTTATAATTTTGAATATTTCTCACTGTAAGTAAGTCTCTACCTTCCTCCCATCTCACCAAAAAGAACCCACACAAATCATACGACTGTAACCTACAAAACCAAAGATGCTGTCATAAAACAACTCATGATATCTAAACTCATACCTGCTTAGAGGATGAAGTCAAATGGCTACATTTACAAAATACAACATATCATGCCAACAAGAACTAATGCCATAATTTGCACCAGATCTGGGCAGCTTGAAGTATCTGGAAGAAGTAGGCTTCAGGCAAGAATTTAATGTTGTATAGCCTATTGCAAAGGAAAATAAAGTTCACTCAACAAAGAAAGCCCCAAGTAACTCAATAAAGAAAACAACATACTACTCTTGAAATTGAAACTGCTATGTGTTGAACAAGTTGTCAATTGACACAAATGTGATACTTGACTTTCTAATTAACATTGCCAGAAAATGCACAGGCAAAAGAGCAATCAACTCTATGGAGCAAGACTATTTTGTTCATTCCTGTATTTTTTCCACTAGTTCTGCTTGGTCTCTTTTATAGATTAATGTGTGCGTTTGTTTTTTCAACTTTGCATTCAAAAACAGAAAGAGAAAAGGTGGCACTAAGGAGAATTTTCAATAGTTTGGAGTCACATGCCCTTAGGACAATTCCACTAGCAATGAATTGTTACACAATTATTTACACTGACTACGACAATAAAAATAGTGAATCTAAAATCAAACAAAAACATTAATCACAAAGGATCCCATTCTTTCTGAATGGTATGTTTTATACAGCTTTGTGAGTAACTCCTAATATATATCACATCAGTAAAAAGAACTTATTAACTGTGGGGCTGGCTCAATTGGAAATCAGAATGCAGGTGATCGTTTGATTCACTTAACATCTTCCTCTGCCACATTTCCCTTGATACTGGTTTTGTCTTACCAATTTCAGGTACGCATACCCCATATATTCTTTGAACATACTCCCATCAAAATTTGTTCATTTAAAAAGAGAACCGACAAAATACATCTATGTTAATGCCCAGTAATATTTGTTATAATTAGACTTCCAGATATATCTGCCCTTTAAATAGAGAACAAGAAGCTTCAAGCCAAAATAAAGTGTTTCTAAATTTTAAGATTTTAGCCATTAGCAATCCAGTAGGAAAGATATTTGGGGAACAAAGAGACCTCCTGGAGCCCCTAAAATTACTTGGAATACTCCTGAGATTAACCATGACTGTCTAGATGTACACAACAGTGTTTATATTTTAGTTTAGAACCAAGTTCCAGAAGAGAATTCCATACCCTATGACACCTACCTTTGGGAAAATCATAGCAAAGCTGATAGCATAGTGGACAAGAACATAAATGTGGTTGAGCAAGTTATTTAACTTCACTGTGCCTCAGTCTCTTTATCCTTGAAATGTGTGTAATCAAAACATCTACTTCATTGGGTCACTGTGAAGATTAAAACAGATAGTAATATATAAAGCACAGAGTACAGTGCCTGCAGGATATGAAGCACTGGACTAACCATGGTTATTATTATAATTTTACTCACATATAAGAAATTCAGAAAACCACTGAACTGTCATATCAAGAGATAATAAAGTATTAATGGAAAGCCAGGTTGAAAGGAAGGTCATTACAACCTGGCACAGAGTACAGTCACACCATCCTTCTAACTGACCCAGTGCTGCAGGGCCTGTGCTAAGTGGTATCATGGTCCGGAGGCAAGGTACCACACCTCAGTCTGTGCAGCCTGATCATGCACACAGAGATGCACTGAAAAAGCAGTAAGTGCAGCGTAAAGCAACTTGGCAGAGAGATTCCTGTGTAATAAAAGCCAAAAGAATCTTAGTCCACCAAGTTTCCTATAAGCCACCTCCAACAGAAGCTGCTAATGTTATGCTACAATATGGAGGCATAGATTTTTATGAGCTATTTCCCAAATTTCTTTGGAGCCTTACTTCATTTTTTTCCAGGTCTTGTACATGCCCATTACTTCACTATGAGTTTGTTTCCCATCTCTTCCAGTAAACAATGTTGTTTGTTCACAGGCTGTACTTACTTCATCTCCTTTGCCCTTGGGTATATCTCAAGAAAAAAATGCCCTGTATGCATAAACGGCTCAATTTATTAAAGTTGTTGATGACTCTGCTGCACATATTTGATTGAAAATCTGGCTTAAGACATTATTTCCAAGTTGGTTCTCTTGAATTATTGAAGAATTTACCTGTGTAAATTCTTCAATAATGCTGATTTTAAATCTTTTCCAAAAAGACACCCAGATATCTTAACAAGAAATTTTTTCTGAAGTTAGATGCTGGAAAGGAAAATATATGACAGTGACGTGTGTGTGTGCACGTGTGCGCCTCTAAAACAGTTTTTTTTTTTCTATTTGGGGAAAATAATCAAGAATCTTTAACCAGAAACTTGCCATTTTTCAACCTTTTCCCAGTCTCTGCCTTGGAACTAGCCAAATATTTTCCCAATTTTCAGATATAGTTGACACATAACATTGTGTAAGTTTAAGGTATACAATGTGTTGATTTGATTCACTTATAAATTGCAAAATGATTACCATCACAGTATTTGTTACCACATCTCCATCACATTTATAGTAAACAATTCTTTTCTGTGGCGAGAATATTTAAGATCTACTCTATTAGCAACAATCAAGTATATGATACAGTATTATTAGCTCTAATCACCATGCTATACATTAAACCACCAAACTTGTTAATCTTATAACTGGGAGTTTGTGCCCTTTGATCAATATCTACCCATTTCCCTCAGCCCCTAGTAAGCACCACTCTACTCTCCGTTTCTCTGTTTGTCCTGTTTAGATTCTACATATAAGAGATATTATAGAGTATAAAATATTTTAAATAGGTTTTAATAATTGACATCAAGAATAAGAAACACATCTTGATTTTAAGTGCAGCAAGAAGAAAGAAAAATCTCTGACTTCCTAAATATGAAATTTCCCTAGCTTGTGGAGGATCCCAAATAAAAACAAATGTATATGATGAAACTATCATGATCATAAACAAATTTTTAAAAGAAAGTTTTCATGAGTTATATCAGTGATTCTCAAAGCATAGTTTATGTACTGGATGAGGATCGAAGCCAGCTTAGTTAAGGCAGCTGGTTGTGACTGTTACTTCAAAGTTATGGGGTCTGTGATGTGTAGCCAGAAGAGTGCCAACTCCTCAAAGTATAAGAGTGGCTGAACAGGCCCTTCAATATCAAGCCAAATCAAAAGTTGAGGTAGTAGTAGTGTAGTATGATTCAAAAGGGAAATCATTCAGCCAGTTAAAAAAAACCTAAAAAACAAAAAACTAGTATTTCTTGAGTACCAACTTGAGCTGTTACCACTTCACCGTTAATTCAACAAATATCTTTTAAGTTACTATGATGTGCCCTGTACTGTTCTAGGCCTCTCCAGAGGTAAGACGGTGAACAAGGGACTTCTCTGGTGGTGCAGTGGTTAAGAATGTGCCTTGCAATGCAGGGGCCCAGGTTCAATCCCTGGTCAGGACCCCTGACCCACATGCATGCCGCAACTAAGGAGCCCATGAGCTGCAACTAAGGCACCCACGAGCTGCAACTAAGGAGCCCGCCGGCCGCAACTAAGACTGGGTGCAACCAAAAAAAAAAAAAAAAGACAGTGAACAAGACAGATATGATCCCTATCTTCATAGAGCTTACATTCCAGAAGACAAGATAATAAATAAATAAAATTAAATAAGTAAATAATGCAGTATGTCAGATGGTGATATATGTTAAGTAGAAAAATAAAGCAAGGAAAGACGATGTGTACTTACAGAACATGACTATATGTAAGGGGGGTGATGCAATTTTGAATAACATAGTCAGCTCAAGTGTCTCTGAGAACCTGATCTTCGAGCAAAGGCTTGAAGGAATAAAGACAGCAGAGTGAAGATATCTAGGGGGAAAGATTCCAAACCAAGGGTAGAATAAGCCAGGCTCTATGGGGAAAGGGAGAAAAGTGGAAGATATGGATCTTGTCCTAGAGGAACGTAGTATCTGGTTGAGTAGGAAAAAAAAAAACATATACAACTAAATATTCCCATCATATCCTATGTTTAATGCCTGGTGCTTTTCACATAGTATTAACTGTCCAGTTACTTGTCTATCTTCCCTCAATAGACTGTGAGCATCTTGAGGCAGGAGTCATGGTTTATCCATTTCTTGTGTCTTCATTGTTAAGCACAGTATCTGACAGAGCAGGTGCTCAATAAACTAATGAGCATGTATCAGTTTAAGAAACAATACTGAAGTGTATAGGGCAGTAGTACCTTTCAAATTATAAAATTCCTCAGAAGTTCAGAAAATTTAAAAAAAATAATAAGTGAGAGCTGGAATCATCAAGATAGGCTTCAAGGAGGAAAATGCCCCGCAGATTAGTAATGGGAGTGGGAGTGAATTGAGATGGGAGAAATAATTCTCTCCTTCAGCCTCATAAAGTTGGGAAACCTCTTATTTTATAATAGGCTAGAGAGGTCTCAGAACAGCATTACATTTCTCAGATGTAACACTGAAGAATTAGTGACTGTGAGAGTAAATTCACCATAGAAGATGAACTTTAAGCCTGAAAAATAGAGTCCTCCATAAGTAAGCCCAATAGAACCCAGATTTCCTAAATCTCTTTAGCACAAAAGGTTTTGGTTAGTCACTCCTTCCAGGAACCTGTATCTCCCTCTATCGGTTCTGTGAAATCAGTGAGTCTAGAAAAACCTAATGACAAACTTTAATCAAAACTTTAATTCCAAAATTTAGACTGACAGATTCCTGGTTCAGTGACTCTGAGAGGCAGACATTCCTCAGGGCACTAAAACATTAGGAAAGAACCTTATCGAGTGCTTTTCTAGTACATTTATCTAGGACATTTATCTTTTTATTTAATTATCATCTGGTCAGGGAGCACATTTATATTCCGGCCCCTTCTCTGCTTAAATATAAAAATTCTTCCTGCCAATTTTGCTGATTTCTATTTACCAGCCATTGAGTTTTCTAGTGTGTTTCTAAATAGAGCTTGAAATGAACATGCTTTTCCCTTTTATTCACTTTCCTCTATCCTGGCAGCATCAATAACCAGTCTGAGAAATGGACCTGATTTGTGGGTAGAGGATGATTGTTGCCATTGGAACTATCCTGCTCTGGCATTCATTGCAAGGTTAGTGAAAATCAGATTACCCTGGTGTGTAAAGAAAAACATGTTCCACACCATTTACCCTGCTCATAACCCTGTGTACTTTCTAAGTTTAAGAGAAAGAGTTTTCAAAAACTAAACATAGTTTACAGGTCTGTACATGGACAAATAAAAGATTGGGAAAGAACTTTGGTTTTTTGTTTTGTTTTGTTTTTCTTTACATCTTTATTGGAGTATAATTGCTTTACAATGCTGTGTTCGTTTCTGCTTTCTAACAAAGTGAATCAGCTATACATATACATATGTTTCCATATCTCTTCCCTCTTGCATCTCCCTCCCTCCCACCCTCCTATTCCACCCCTCTAGGTGGTCACAAAACACTGTGCTGATCTCCCTGTCCTATGCGGCTGCTTTCCACTAACTATCTATTTTACGTTCAGTAGTGTATAGATGTCCATGCCACTCCCTCACTTTGTCCCAGCTTACCCTTCCCCCACCCCATATCCTCAAGTCCATTCTCTAGGAGGTCTGCATCTTTACTCCCACCTTGGCCCTAGGTTCTTCATGACCATTTTGTTTTTAGATTGCCTATATATGTGTTAGCATATGGTATTTGTTTTTCTCTTTCTGACTTACTTCACTCTGAATGACAGTCTCTAGGTCCATCCACCTTACTACAAATAACTCAGTTTTGTTCCTTTTTATGGCTGAGTAATACTCCATTGTATATATGTGCTACATCTTCTTTATCCATTCATCTGTTGATGGACACTTAGGTTGCTTCCATGTCCTGGCTATTGTAAATAGAGCTGCAATGAATATTGTGGTACAGGACTCTTTTTGAATTATGGTTTTCTCAGGGTATATGCTCAGTAGTGGGATTGCTGGGTTGTATGGTAGTTCTATTTGTAGTTTTTTAGAACTCCATACTGTTCTCCATAGTGGCTGTATCAATTTACATTCTCACCAACAGTGCAAGAGGGTTATCTTTTCTCCACACCCTCTCCAGCATTTATTGTTTGTAGATTTTTTTATGATGGCCATTCTGACCGGTGTGAGATGATACCTCATTGTAGTTTTGATTTGCATTTCTCTAATGATTAGTGATGTTGACCATTCTTTCATGTGTTTGTTGGCAATCTGTATACCTTCTTTAGAGAAATGTCTATTTATGTCTCTGCCCATTTTTGGATTGGGTTGTTTGTTTTTTTGATACTGAGCTGCATGAGCTGCTTGTAAATTTTGGAGATTAATCCTTTCTCTGTTGCTTCAATTGCAAATATTTTCTCCCATTCTGAGGGCTGTCTTTTCATCTTGTTTATGCTTTCCTTTGCTGTGCAAAAGCTTTGAAGTTTCATTAGGTCCCATTTTTTAATTTTTGTTTTTATTTCCATTTCTCTAGCAGGTGGGTCAAAAAGGATCTTGCTGTGATTTATGTCATAGTGTTCTGCCTGTTTTCCTCTAAGAGTTTGATGGCGTCTGGCCTTACATTTAGGTCTTTAATCCATTTTGAGTTTATTTTTGTGTATGGTATTAGGGAGTGTTCTAATTTCATTCTTTTACATGTAGCTGTCCAATTTTCCCAGCACCACTTATTGAAGAGGCTGTCTTTTCTCCACTGTATATTCTTGCCTCCTTTATCAAAGATAAGGTGACCATATGTGTGTGGGTTTATCTCTGGGCTTTCTATCCTGTTCCACTGATCTATATTTCTGTTTCTGTGCCAGTACCATACTGTCTTGATTACTGTAGCTTTGTAGTATAGTCTGAAGTCAGGGAGCCTGATTCCTCCAGCTCTGTTTTTCTTTGTCAAGATTGCTTTGGCTATCTGGGGTCTTTTGTGTTTCCATACAAATTGTGAAATTTTTTGTTCTAGTTCTGTGAAAAATGCCAGTGGTAGTTTGATAGGGATTGCATTGAATCTGTAGATTGCTTTGTGTAGTATAGTCATTTTCACAATGTTGATTCTTCCAATCCAAGAACATGGTATATCTCTCCATCTATTTATATCGTCTTTAATTTTTTTCATCAGTGTCTTATAATTTTCTGCATACAGGTCTTTTGTCTCCTTAGTTAGGTTTATTCCTAGATATTTTATTCTTTTTGTTGCAATGGAAAATGGGAGTGTTTTCTTAATTTGGGAAAAAACTTTGAACTGGAAGTGGAATTGAGGGAATGACACTTATGTCTATATATTTTTATGCAGCTAATTTTTTTTTTTTTTTTTTGCGGTACACGGGCCTCTCACTGCCGCGGCCTCTCCAGCCGCGGAGCACAGGCCCCGGACACGCAGGCCCAGCGGCCACGGCTCATGGGCCCAGCCGCTCCGTGGCACACGGGATCCCCCTGGACCGGGGCACGAACCCATGCTCCCTGCATCGGCAGGTGGACTCCCAACCACTGCACCACCAGGGAAGCCCTATGCAGCTAATTTGAAAGTAGTGATAATAATCCTTATCATATCATTAAAGAGGTTTTAAGAGTACCTAAAATTACAGGGAAAAACTACTTAACATATGATTTTCAAGCCCTCTTATACACACCAGTATGACTCATTTGTCAATATAAAAAAATATTCTATTTGTGAAATCAAGTTTTATAACATTTGTTTGAAATATTCACTGTCCCTTCCTACAAGAATATTATACACCTTTTACCCTACTGTCTTCTGTCCTAGACATATGACTTGCTTTGACCAATGTAACATGAGTGGAAGTGATGTGTACTGCTTCCTAGAACTTTTAAAAGCAATCGAGGGATCTAACATCTTGCTCTTTTCCCTCAAATTAAAATGCCAGTGTCCTGGAAGGGGATGGTTCTTTGAGCCTAGATCCCAGAGTGAAGAGAAAATGGAGTATAGCTGCAGTCAACCTGCAGAAAACTCCTAAGTGATAAATGAATCTTTCTTTCTGTAAGCCACTGAGATTTGGGGGTTGTTTACTACCCTAGCATAACTTAACTGAAGCTAACAAATATAACTTCCATGAGGCAAAATAGCATATATGCTTGAATTTAATGGGACTTTGTTAAAAACCATATATTTACATATATAAGTGTCTCTACACACATATGCATTTAAAATTTTCTTACTTGTAAGTCCCATTTATATTGCTCTACTATCTCTCACTGCTTGGATATGAATTCACCTCTATGTTGGTTCTGTGGTGTATTTTTTTGGTGTTAAAGTTTCTAATATGTTTTATAGTTTTTATTTTTGAGCTCAACTTCCATGGAGATGTGAGCATATTTTCTGCATAAGACACAAACAGAACATGGGTTGTGATGGCCTTCTCTTTCATGATTTCATAGATGCTTCTGCCTAAGTACTAAAAGATTCCCCATTTCCAAACCAGTTTTTAAATCTATTTATTAGCTCTAGGTCTTTAAAACTCAAGGAGAGGGGGCTTCCCTGGTGGCGCAGTGGTTGAGAGTCCACCTGCCGATGCAGGGAACACGGGTTTGTGCCCCGGTCCGGGAAGATCCTACATGCCACGGAGCGGCTAGGCCCGTGAGCCATGGCCGCTAAGCCTGCACATCCGGAGCCTATGCTCCGCAACAGGAGAGGCCACAACAGTGAGAGGCCCGCATACCACACACACACACACACAAAAAAACTCAAGGATAAGGTTCTAGTCTCTCCCATATGACCTGAAGCTTAGGGTAATTAGTGAATTATCCTACGCCAACCAGCAGAGATTTTCTGATAGCTCTTCATAAATGATACAGTGCTTTTCTGGCTCTGAGAAGCATGTACAAAAATGAATTACTGTTCCTTTCCCTTTAAAAAGCTTGTGATCTTGATAATAGGCCAGAGGCAGATTTACCACATAGCTAATGAAGCTTAGGTCTCAAGGCCTCACTTGTATGGGTTCCTTCCATGGTCCAAGAAATGGCCCTAGAAATGTGTCCACAGGATCACGAATTTTGGTGAAATTGAAAATATAACTTTTAAGGAGAGCTTTTGAAATTGTATACATTTTCAGGTCCCAAAAAACTTGAAATTACTCATGCTGCCAACCTGTGAAGCATTTAATTCCCAGCCCCTAAGATAAGGTATGTTTAGAGCCCAGGTCCTTCATAATCTGTGCAGCTTCAACAATCACTTCCCCATTTAGCTGTGGTTTCTTCCTCATTTCCAACATCTATAGACACCCCCCCCTTTTATCTTTCAGGTTTGGCTATAATCTGTTTTAAAATATATATATATATTTTTAATTTTATTTATTTATTTTATTTAGTTATTTTTGGCTGTGTTGGGTCTTCGTTTCTGTGCGAGGGCTTTCTCCAGTTGTGGCGAGCGGGGGCCACTCCTCATCGCGGTGCGCGGGCCTCTCACTGTCGCGGCCTCTCTTGTTGCAGAGCACAAGCTCCAGACGCGCAGGCTCAGTAGTTGTGGCTCACGGGCCTAGTTGCTCCGTGGCATGTGGGATCTTCCCAGACCAGGGCTCGAACCCGTGTCTCCTGCATTGACAGGCAGATTCTCAACCACTGCGCCACCAGGGAAGCCCTAAAATATATTCTATCTAGCATTTTATTTGTTTGTAGTAGTAGAATATTTCCTTTCTGCTCAGTCCACCAACTTGGCCAGAATTTATCCATGACACTAAATTATACAGGACTTTCAACAGCAGATACAACTTAAAAATGTTCTGAATGCCCACCATGAGTTCTTTTGTAGGCCAGGCATGTGGAGAATACAATGTAAGACAAACCCATGATTTCTGCCCTTAAAGAACTTATAATTTAATTGAGACTATAAGTTTAACTCCCCCAAAAGAGTTTAAAATAATTTCATTAAAGTGAACAAAAGTGTTCCTTCAAGATGGTAATTGCCATAAAAGTCAAGAATTTCTGATGTATAATGTGGATTAACTAGAAGAGAAGGAATCATTCACACCAATATTTTGTTAACATCTCAGATGTCTCAGCTTGCATTCAATCACCTTTGTATGTCTTATTTGGAATCCTTCCAAGGCCTTCCTGCCCCTTTTACACAGGGGAGTTTAGAATTAGGTACATTAGACTAGTAAAAAGTATAAAATTTTTTCAGGAAAGAAACCCCAGAATGACTATAATCACTGAGGATTTTAAAATAACAGAAAATGTTATTTAGAGCCAAATCACCCATGGTAAGGATAAAAAATGATGTCAGAGTTGGAGAGGATCTTAAAGGTCAACAAGACAATCCCTTTATTTTAAAGATGAAGAAATTAATGACAAAAGAAACTAAATGGCAGTACGTGGTTCTATATTTCTACTTTTGTGTCCCAGACTTTTATTATAATGTGACAGCAGAAAAATATATCATTTGGAAAAATGGAAGAGACTATCTGCAGGTTTCCTTCTACATTTTAAAACAGTTATAAAGGCAACTTCCTTACAAAGGAAAAAATTAGTAGAAAACTTGAGTATAAAATATTTCTAAACAAACCGACTTTTTGGGTAAACAGTCTGATTTAGTGAGATTTATATGAATAGGGACACACTTATCCAGAGGATTTTTACATACTCTGAAACTTTTTCACATCATACTTGTTTCCAGTTTGAGTTTCCCCCCATATGTTTATCTTTTTGGAGGATCTGAAAATGCTGTCCAGAGTCTCAGGAGTAAGTCCACAAAGGGTCTGGATAAACAAATGGGGTGATTTCATAGTTAGAGTATTTTCACAGAGAACTCAGGTCCTTGGTGTCATTTATACAGAGAGAAAGGAAGCACTCCGTAAGGCATACAAATGCCTTCCATACTTACAATTGAAAATTTGGAAATGACAGGAAACAAAATAAAAAAAGACTTAAGTTTTCCTGAAGACAATTTTCTCCCTTAGGAGAGAATGGAACAGTTCCAGGAGAGCCAATAAAACAAGGCATTCTGAGAAAAATCACAGAGAAAGAAAAAATAATGCACCCTGACAATTTCCCTTAATAGTGTAAGAGACAGTTACAATGATTGCAGGATATGGTGGGGAGATGTGTAGGACAGCAAGTAAAGGGAGGTAAGAGTTAAGAGCACGGACTTTAGAGTCAGCCAAAACAAGGAGTGAATCCCAGTTGCCCAATTTATGATGTGGCCTTGAGCCAGTTACTTAACTTCTCTGATTCTCAGCTCCCTCATCTGTAAATTTACAGTCTCTCGTTTGTAATAATCCAGATAAGGTGCTTAATATAGCAGCTGGCACATAACAGGCACTCAATACATGCTAGTCATTATTGTTATTCACAGTTAAATATAAATATAAGAACACATTCCAATGCCATATACTGATCCCACCACCATGTCTCTGCACAGTCATGAGTAATCACAAATTTATTATATTTTTAAATAAAGTAAGCTTACTTAGTATTCCCCTCATGGAGTTGTTGTGAGGATAAAATGAGATAATGCATATAAAGTGCTTAGCACAGCACCTAGCACATTGTAAGCACTCGAGAAGTAGCCACTGTTCTTATTCACAGAGCTAACTGCTGGCTCCAGATTCATTTGATCTGTACCCTTATTCAGGGAAGTGATTGTAAAATGGCTGTAAGGGCAATATATTCCTGTTGTGATAATGGAAACAGCAACGCCCCAGGGATATGTGTTACCATGGGGTCTCTGTGGGATGCATATAAAAAACAGACACTCTAATAATACCACCCAAACAGAGATAAATTTAAAAAAAACAAGGAGTCATTCTACATCCAGTGAAATAGATGTTTTTCCAACTATTATCAGAAATGTGCCACAGGGTAGTAGTGATGGAATAGTTCTTAAAGAAGAAATGATATTGGAAGGGTGGGAACTAAACCTCACCAATACAACTTTCTTCCTATTTTCTATCTTTGAACGTCTGCATCTGACTAATATTCCTGCAGATTTATAGATAAAGTTTGGCTCTAGCTCCTTCTGGATGAAACTGGTCACTAATTCAACTCAATAATATAGTTTGGTTAGAACTCTCCCAAGAGTAGGAAAGACCCCCCCCCCAAAAAAAAATTTTTATAGGGAATCATGAAGTGCCACGTGAATTTTAGGGAAAAGTTATTTTAAAAGGAAGAGACTTTTACTAAAAATGTATTTACAGTAGCTTCTCAGAGGCTTGAGTGAATGACATTAAAGATATACAAGATACTCCCCCACAAACAAATAAACCAACAACTTGCATTAAAAGAACTTTAATAAATAACTGGCCAGAAAGTTATACCGGGGTCCAAGAAAAGTTGATATTTTTCTTGAAGCCCACAGAGAAAACACAAGGCAGGATATTTGATATTAAAAGAAATGAATGAATATTTGATGGTAAACATATGTTCAGAAAGAGAGAAAAGATCATTCAAGGCGTCTTCAGACATCAAAGTTAATACAGAAGGGTAAGGAAATATGTCTGAATCTAGTGAGTTTGCTGTCCTGTGTGAGAAAGAATGGCATAACAATTTGGAGACTTTTTAAGGCAATGGATATATATAGTATTCAGAGCTGTGCAAGGCTGACTCATGTATTTGGCCAAAAAAATTGATTTGAGTAAAAGTTAACTAGCAGTGTAATTTACAGATGACTACAATCCCTTCCCTTTGCAAAAATTAATTGGAAAGGTATAGCTTCACAGAACATCTTAGGCTGTGCAAATTTATGCTGCCACAGAAGCAGCACTTATGTTTTTGAAGGGATCAAATATATGAGAATTATATATACACATGATGATGTCACAATGTCAGATGCCCCAGTGGGGACAAGTCCATCAAGTTCTTTCCTGAAGTCAATTGCTGTTGTAAATATCTCTGGTACTAGATTTCAAACAAAGTGAAAAGGAAGGAGCGGGACCATTGCTTTTTTCCCCCAGTTCTCTTTAGAGCAGACAGGTAATTTAATACCTAAAGGGAGGGAAAGTATCCCTAAACGATAATCTACCTCTTCAGAAGAGTATCTCTCAAAATACATGTCCACATAGAGAATTTCAGAGCTTTGCATGAGAGAGCAGTCTAATACCCTGCTACTGGTATGTCTAGAATATCTTCTCCTCAATCTCACAATGTAGCCAAAGTTTATACTCTTAAAACTGGATTATTCCACTTGAATCCAGGAGAAGACAGGAGTAACTTAATGTAATGAATATACTCATAGACTCACTCAAAAGCACTTTCTAACCAGGTCTACTGGAAGTAGCCTCCTGATGGGTCTCCCTACCTCTGGGCTTGTCTATCTTCAATCCATTTTTTACACTGCAGCAGAGTGATTTTCCACCAGTGACTCCCTAGTACCTTTAAGGACAAAGTCTGATTTTTTTTAGTAGATGTTTATTGGAGTATAATTGCTTCACAATACTGTGGTAGTTTCTGTTGTACAACAAAGTGAAATCAGCCATATGCATACACATATTGCCATATGTGGCATAAATGGCCCTACATTAGAGGCTCCAGCTTAACTTCTAGATTAATCTCTTTACATTTCTCTCTACAAATGTTACAATTCTCCCTCCTAAATATATTTCAAATCTATGCCCATGAATTGGTCCACATATGCATTGCAGTCACTGTGGGCCTTTATTACTTTTTAGCTAGATTGGTAAAATAACCTCCTAACTGGTCTCCCTTCCTCCAGTCTCTATGCCCTCCAATCCATGAGCCAGACTATGAAGAGTGCACCTAAAATGCCAATCTGATTATCTACCTCCCCTAGTTAAAAGACACCCACAGCAATCTCTTTCTTACAGAGAAGAGGCCAAATCCTTCTTAGCTTGGTTAACAGGGTCCCTCTCATGTAACACGTGGGCGTCATCAACCTCTCTAGTCTCATTGTCTCACAATCCACATACCCATGCTCCAGCCATGCTGACTGTTATACTCGTCAGCATCCAGCATAGTTCTTATATATATGACACAAGTTTTAAACAAACACAAAGGAGTATAAGAAGCAATCATTATTGCTGGTGAATAACTTAAACAGCTAAAATTTGGGGAAATAGAAGAGGCAATTAGATGCTACTTGCTCTGCTTTATTCCTTACACATACACATTCCTCATGTCTACCTCCCTGTGGTACAGTTTTTAGTTCCCCAACTCAAAATGGCATTTTTATTTGGGTTTTTGTTTGCATAGTGATACAGTTTTGAAAGCATATATAAAGGCTGTAAGTTGGATTGGTCACATTACTGGTTTCTAGAATCTTCTTGAGTAGTGGCTGCAAAGTTTACACAGGGTGAGGAACCTTTACTATACTATACCAGATAACCTCAACCCACTATCCAAGAACATGGCCATGTTCAGTAAACACACACTCATTTTTGCCCCAAATTTTAAAATTATCTTCCATTAGCTCAATTAAAATACACTTACTGGCATTTAAACCCTAGTAATGTTTGCTCTGAGTCCAAACAAACAAGATAAACTCCCAACTAGGTATAAATTGATTATATTAGCTTTTATTTTCTTCTAAAACCACAAAACCAGGTTCTCTAGGCTGAAAGGTCTCCTGTATCACTTAATATAGGGGGTCGGCAAACGTTCTACCGTAGACAACCAACGAGTAAATATTTTAGGCTTTTGTGGGTCATAAGGTCATAACTATCTAGCTCTGCCATTATAATGCAAGAGGAGCCCTAGAAATATGTAAATGAAGAACATAACTATGTTCCAATAAAACTCTATTTAAAAACAGAGGCTGCTACAGATTGATGGTCAGTTTCCTCTCAAAATTCCTATGTAT
Source organism: Globicephala melas (assembly GCF_963455315.2). Lineage (NCBI taxonomy): Eukaryota > Metazoa > Chordata > Mammalia > Artiodactyla > Delphinidae > Globicephala > Globicephala melas. The sequence continues at coordinate 39,085,892 of NC_083335.1, forward strand.
GTTGAAATCAGTTCCCCCAAGTGATGGTATTTGGAGGTGGGACCTTTGGGAGGTGTTAAGTCATGAGGGTAGAGCCTTCATGATTGGGATTTATAAGGGCATTCTCTTATTAAAAAAAAAAAGAAAGGTCCCAGAGAACTCCCTTCCCCCTTAGAGATGTGAAGTCAAAGAAAAAGATTGTCATTTATGAACCAGAAAGGGGACTCTCACCAGACATTGATTCTGCCAGTGCCTGATCTTGGACTTCTCAGTCTCCAGAATTGTGACAACTAAATTTCTGTTGTTTATGAGCAACGTAATTTACGATATTCTGTTATAGAAGCTTGAACGAACTAAGATAGAGGTGGTGGTATGCCAAATGTGGTTTGTGGGCCATAGTTTGCTGACCTCAAACTATTTTGACTGTGATTCACATTAAGACATTTTACTCCCGGTCCAGTATATATTTACATACACGTATATAAAACAACATTTAGCAAAGACAAAATTATCCTTACTATGTGCAATGTACCCCAATATCTTCCATTTTATTTCTTTAAAATGCTGGTTTTAACCTACCAAATTGATTCTAAAACCCACTGATGAGTTGTGACTCACAAACTTACAATGTTCCCATGGATTTCACTGTCTGAGTCACATCAGAAGTAACTTTAAGTAACTAGCATTCGATACTCATTCTTTCATTCATTCATCAGTTCAATGCACATTTATTAAACAGACACTATGTGTCACATGGAAAAGTGCCATTACAACTAATATACCAATTGTGTGGTCTGTAGAAGGAAGGCTACTGCCAATACAGGTTCTGAATCCAACTGAGTGAAGATTCCAGAGGTACTCTGAATAAGTACTCAAATATGCCACTTTGATTGTTCTGGCTTTGCATCTTTTCCCAACTTAAAGCAGTTTCTCTGCCACTTTCTTCCTGCATTGCTATCTTAGGATATGTTCCAGAAACATAGTGAATCCTCTTGAAGTTTTAAGAACTCAAGAGCAAAGAATGTGAGACTTAATAAGTGTTTCTGAACGAGGACTAATCTTTAGCCTGAGTGACTCTCTTTATCTCTGTTTGGCCTCTGAAGTTAATTGATCAACCTATAAAATTGAAAGGAAAAGAAAATCACTGTGGGAATCCAAAGGCTCTTTATAACAGCCTAGAGGCTAAGTGAATGCCAGGTAGCAGGCAATAGCCAGGATTCAAGGAAGGTAATTGGTTGTTTGGTTTACATCCCCTCTGTGTTCTGACAAGAGTTCTTAATGACAACTCCACATCAAGCTTCTCCCAAGTGTGGGAGCCTTTAGGGGCCCCAAAGCTAAAGAAAGTCATATACTATTCAAGAAAGATGGCTTCCATGTTAAGACAAGTCTTGCCACCCAGAGTGAGAAAATGGCTGAAAAAAATGATCATTTTACATTTAGAGTTTGAACTGAAGTGGTCAATGTTATTCAACTCAAAATATGAACTGTACTCTTTCTTGACAGAGGAGTTAAACTGAGGGACCAAAGATGCCCATAAAATAGTATAAACTAACCATTTTAATAATAAATGTGGTGACAGAAGCTAAGTCTTAGTTCTAGAAATCAGTTCATGATTAGCTGGGCCAAGTGGCAAAGGGAAACTATTCTTCACAGTTTAGATGGATACTTTGGGAATTAGCAACTATTCCATGAGCTTCTGCCCACAGCCAAGCTGTTTGAGACAGTGAAACAGTTTCACAGAGCATAGGGTCACTTGTCTGAGAAGAATCACTGCATTCACCCTGGTTCTTAATTTAATCCCAAGATTTATCTCTATAATCTGTCATTGGAAGCTTTTGAGGAGGAGAGAAATGAAAAAGATATTGGGAGTTGCAAATTTCTAATTTATCATCTCATTTGAAAAGTCCTACCTTGGGTAGCAGAAATATTGATAAACAATGGAATTTGTTACCCCTCAGGATACTGTAATAAATCTAAACAACTATCCCCCTTTCTATCATGTCCCAGAAGAAGTTTTTACAAAAAATCATGGGTGGTTAAATGATCCACATTTTTCAACTGGGTGGAATAGAAGATTTGGTCTCTTTCGCCTTCTTTTCTACCTAGACCAGTGGGCGGCAGTGATCTGAGCAAGTGTACTCTGTTTCACAGATTAAAATTACCCTTGACTGGGTTGTTCCAAGTTCCAGCCTGGGGCACAGAGAATTAATAAGCGTATTTGATTCTCACACCCAACGACATTCTCCAGCCACCTTGCCTTTATAGTGTTATAGGTGTTATTTCTATCTCCATCTCCCAGTTTTGTGTTTTATTTCTCAATTGGTTTAGAATGCAAGCAGGGAAAAGGTGTGCTGTGGGATTTATTAGCCCCCATAAAGACTCCCAACATTTTCTTAACTGTTTTTCCTGTTTCTAGTCATAGTGTCCTCCAATCCTCCCTCCACACTCCTTCAAGAATAATCTTCCTAACACACATCTGACCTTGTCACTACCTTGCTCAAAATATTAAGATGGCTTCACTGATTTCTCTTATATTTAATAAAGCATAAGTAAATGGGAATCATGTTATTATTATAAAAATAAAGTCAAATGTATTTTTGCTTATTTTAAAAAGTAAATTATGAATAAAGTTTACAACTTTATTCCTAGTAACTGTATTAGCTTTCTAGACTGCCATAACAAAGTAACACAGACTAGGTAGCTTGAACAACAGAAATTTATTTTCTAACATCTCTGGAGGTTAGAAGTTCCAGATCAAGGTTTGGGCAAGACTGGTTTCTGCTAAGGGCCTCTCTCCTTGGCTTTTAGATGGCAGTCTTCCTCCTGTGTGTTCACTTGGTCTTCCCTCTGTGGCTGTCTGTGTCCCAATCTCCTCTTTTCATAATGACAGATTGGATTAGGACCTCACCCTAATTGTTTCATTTTACCTTCATTACTTCTTTAAAGGCCCTGTTCCAATTCGGTCACAATCTTAGGTACTGGGGGTTATAAATTCAACATATGAATTTGGGAGGAGACATGATTTAGCTCACAACAATAACCAATAAGTTGTTCAATACAAGCAGGTCACAAATTGCCGTTCACCAATGTGCCTTGAGATTCAGTACAGATCTTTAATATAACATAAAAGGGCTACCATGTTCAAGTCTATGTCAGCTTTCCAGCAACATCGTTCACTTCTTCTTACATTAAATTTCAGTCTCAAACTACATTCAAGTTGTACCTTGCTGTTTCATGCTGCTGAGCATTTATGTAGGCTGTTCTATGCCTGGAATGCCTTCCCTTGGTTTGTCTAACAAACTCTTATTTGTCCTTTAGACCCAGCTCAAACTTCATCTCTTTTCTGGCTACACTTTTCCTTGTACTTATGTTTGACAGAACCTACCACACTCTTATTTTTTATTATGTCTGTCTCTTCTGCGATACAGAGAGCTCCTTGAGGGCACTGATTGCATTTTATTTATGTCCCCAGTCCTCCCAGGTGCCTGGCACATAGTGAACAGTCAAATATTTATTAATAAGCAGACAAATAATTTAGTTATTAAAGAAAAAGTAGACTTGTTTAAGGGTCACTATTAGCCTTATGAAACTGAATGATATAAAGGACAACCAAAATGATTTTCCATGAAGCATTTTTGGAATCTTAGTCAGTTAAAATACTAACAAGACAAACCACTGATCTGACCTGTAATAGCATTTTGTCAAGGGAGGGGATTTTAGCATTTCTTTCTAAATCTTCTAGGTGTTTGAAGAATCTACGTAATACAGTTAAGAGTAAGGCCCTGGCAATAAAGGTGGAAAGTACTAGGCAGAAATCTAGGTCAAGGTTTGTCAGAATGAGATGATATGTACCAAGGTCAAAGTCTAAGGAAAGGGAAAGAAAAGGAGGAAATGAGACAGCTAGAGTCAAGATCTAGGAAGACCATCTGGAGGCCTTAAGTCCTTGACTGTAGTTGGCAGTAGTCTCACATCATTCTTATCCTGGATTCCAATTTAACTAATTTCCTCCCACTTGGCCAACCTGGCCATTCACTGAGATAGTTTTTATTTTCCAGTCATATATCATTTTTTCTACATACTCCATGAGGCAAGGGTGATGTTTTATACATCTTTGGTGTGTCATATACCACACAGAGTTCCAATTCAGATGAGCAAGGGGAATAGCTGTTGATTAATTATGTTTGAAATTCAGAAAGAACATCATATGGCATGCAAAGGACAAAGGTAGATACAAAGAAACAGAGGGAAAAAATAGAAAAAACAAATCAACTGAGGAAGTGAAAATAACAATGGTGGCATTTTCCCCACCATATCTACTTTACCCTGAGATACAGTCAGGGGGTAGAAAGAGTTTTTTCACCATGAGCTATTTCTTTATATTCATTACAGAATTACAGCGCAAGGACTGCCTGTCTCTAGCCTCCATCTCTGATAAATGGGTCAGCTCCATTGGCTATAGTTAGTGACAGTCCTTGGTCTTGACAGCTTGACTTAATTAATCTATTTAATTTATTGATCAAGCAGACAGCAAAAGAACATTCTCCATTAAATGGGTTTTTATCATCTGGAGTTATAGAGCTAAATGTCTTTTTAAAATCTGAAATTTAGTTAGCACATGACATGCTGTCTGTCTTACAAACTACTTGCAAAGAGGAAAATGCAAAGATTAAAAATGGCTCTGTGGCTTTAAGTAATGACCAAGAGGTCAGACTGTAAAATTGAACTCTATTCTGCCTGTCCACTTCACTGAAACTGCAATGCAAAGCAATATTGCCTCCAAGTAGTTTTAGGCTGATGTCTGAAGTTACAGTCATTAAACTATATTACATATGTTGTGCAGAGCAGGCAGGTGATAGGCTGTGATTTTCTGAGGCCCATTATGTTCATTATAGAGAAGGAGGTTACCTTACACCAGCTAGAATAAATCCCCCTCCTATCCAGATCCAATAACTTATTGTTTCCCCAAATTACAGCTCCATGGCCAACTCCCTAATACCAGTCTGTGATAATCACAGCACCCATCATTAATTGGGATTCAGGAACTGCATTAGGCACTTTAACATGTTCTTCCTTTGATCTATACATAAATCCTGTCAGGAAAATCTCATTATATAAGCACTTTTTACAGCTGAGGAGACTGAGGCTTAGAGACATTAATAGATAGGGCTGGAGTTTGAACCCAGGTCTGTGTGATTCCAAAGCCTGTGCTCTTTCCACTATTCCTTGCTGCCCCACTCTGACCTTGCTTCAGCACATAATTTAGCACTTGATTAGAGGTGTCTTTGTGTTACTTTCAGGTTGTTTCATGTCTCTTTCAGCAAACTAGAAGCCTTTACTTTATCCTCTCCCTTTACTCTTGGCCTTCACACATCCAGAAGATTCATAGGTAAATAAATGCCCACAAGTAAAGGCACCCATAGATATCTCAGTAGAACAGCTAGAAACAGTGAACTCTTTAAGGTTGACACAGCATTCAATATGGAGGGAAAAACATATTAGCAATAGAGCACACACCCTAGTAGCCTCATTAGAAATAAATATAAAAGCCATTTGAACAAAACCTCAATGGGAGAAGAGCTGAATAGGATAGGTCAATCAAGCCATTATCTGTATAAATTTAGTACCATATTACTGTTTCAGAGTCTCAGCAATGTGGGAAAGAGATTAATCTCTGGTCTTCCTTGCAATCCCATTTTTATTTATTTCTATCCAGCTGTCTAGCTAAAGAATGACTCTTCCAATTCAAAGGCTAAATGAAAGGTCATTGGCTCTTGACAATATTTTCAGATCCTTTGGGGAAACACTTGGCTTTTGCTCGTCTCTATATGTAATACCAGTTCATTCATATTATTCTGATTTGAGCATTTTCTTTTAAACTGTTCTCTATAAAATGCAATAGTCCTTTATTTTAGACCAGACACATGCTTCACACTTAACTTAAACCAAACAGATGAGTGAAGGTGGAGTGGATGGTGGTTTAAAATTTTTTTAAGTTTATATTTCTCTTGATCTATGAATTCTTTGGAAGAGGTAAGAGCTCCTAAAAGCTTTAGGCAAATGAATTTAAGTTTTATTCTCTTTTAATTACTAGTTTTAATGAAATACAGAAGTTGGGTTTTGTTTTGAAACAAATTTGTTCACAAGTTTACTTGTTTGTGTTTAACTTTGCTTTGGTTTATGGCTCACCAAAAAAACTAGCAATTGGTCTAAATTAGGAAAATGGTGAAGTTCATGCCAATAGGAGCTCTGCAGTTGAGGTCAAGTTCCTCTGCCAAAAATTCTGTAAAGCCTGTGCTGTAGGTAACCTCCCAAATGCTTAATTAATATGAATTACAATCATTTAAAAATTTCTTCTGAGCATCTACCATGTACAAAACTCACTGCTATACATTAGGGATACCAAGTAAATATAGTCTCTACCCTCAAGGAACAAAGGAATCCCAAATCTTAGACACTGCGTTATTTAGCAATTAAATCTAGGAGCATTTTGATTTATATTTTCATCATGGTACCAACACATGCCTTTATTATCATTATTAATAACTTTATTAAAGTCCAAATTTATCCTTCAACCTTAGGATCTGAGTGATGAAAGACTACATGTACTGGGTGAACAAAAAACTTTTAGAATATTGCCTCCTGCAATATAAAGGTGAGAGAACTCTAAATACAATGCCCCTGATTTTCCTCTAAAACTACAGTATTCTAAAAATTAGCTAAAAGAATGAATATTTGATTACAGGAGTACCTTGGAAATACTGTGTGTTCAGTTCTAGACCACCGAATAAAGTGAATATTGCAAAAAAGCATGTCACACAAATTGTTTGGTTTCCCAGGGCATATAAAGTTATGTTTACCCTATACTATAATCTGTTAATTGTAAATACCATTATGTCTAAGAAAACAATGCCTATACCTTAATTTAAAAATAATGCTGTTGGAAAAAATGGCACAAATAAGCTTGCTTGACCCAGGGTTGTCACAAACCTTCGATCCGTAGAAAATGCATTACCTGTGAAGTGCAATAAAGCAAAGCACAATAAAACAAGGTGTGCCTGTATGTGTAGCTGTATGATTGCTACCAGCAGCAGGTACTACAGGGACAAGAACATAAATTCAGGGTGAAGAAAGCAATGACATTCCATATGGCAGCCCTGATTAACCCAAAGAGTGGGAAGACTTAAAGCTACTACCCAGGCAATAGTGTTCTGCAAGCCATCCAATAGCCACTTGTTCTCAGCTCTAAAATTGTGGCCTGAGGACTGTTGATAGACTACAAGGGTCCTCCATAGAAAATCCACACTGGCCCCTAATTTAAATATTTATAATAAGGCCACTCAACACCACTTTCCATCACGAAAATGTAATAGCAACATTTAATAAAGAAACAGGTCTCACTATATTGGAATCTCATAGAAGTGGTTCCAGTCTTTCCATTAACTCTGGGGTGAGAGTCTTCTTTGTGGAGGGCCAGATTTGGGATAGTATGTACACTATGGGAGATGATTTGTTGCATCTGTGAACTAAAAAAATGTTTGAGAATTACTAACCTGCTGTGATCTGGTACATCTTTATAATTCTTCACCCTCCAGCCCTTGGAGCCTCAAGAAAGGACAAAGAAATTTACACACAGAAAGGATTATGTCATTCCTCAACACCCTGCCACCTGCACGTCTAATATCTTAAGTCCTAAACCTATATGCCCCAACCTATCTGACTTTCTCGTACCACTAGGGAGGCCCATGACCTTTTCAAACATTCAATAAAGAAGTGACTCGTTAAGTATTTAGGAATCAGGCCGGGCACAGGAGTTCTAGCCTCCAGTGGCCAAATAAGTGTTTTCTCAGTTGCCTGTAAGATAAGCAGTATTTTCCTTTAAAGTTTCGAGGAGAGCTTCTGGGAAGATGGCAGAAGAGTAAGACGCGGAGATCACCTTCCTCCCCACAGATACACCAGAAATACATCTACACGTGGAACAACTCCTACAGAACACCTACTAAACGCTGGCTGAAGACTTCAGACCTCCCAAAAGCATCAGAAGCAGCGGATTAAATCTCTACAATCAACTTGATGTACTCTGCATCTGTGGAATACATGAATAGACAACGAATCATCCCAAATTGAAGAGGTGGACTTTGAGAGCAAGATTTATGATTTTTGCCCCTTTTCCTCTTTTTTGAGTGTGTATGTGTATGCTTCGGTGTGAGATTATGTCTGTATAGCTTTGCTTCCACCATTTGTCCTAGGGTTCTATCTGTCTGGTTTTTTTTGTTTTGTTTTTTGTTTTTTAAATTTTTTTCTTAATAATTATTTTTTTATTTTAATAACTTTATTATATTTTATCTTACTTTATTTTATTTTACTTTATCTTCTTTCTTTCTTTTTTCCTTCCTTCCCTCCTCCCTTCCTCCCTTCCCCCTCCCTCCCTCCCTCCCTTCTTCCTTCCTTCCCTCCTTCCTTCCTTCCTTCCTCCCTCCCTCCCTCAATCCCTCCCTCTCTCTCTTTCGTTCGTTCTTTCTTTCTTTCTTCCTTCTACTAATTCTTTCTTTCTACTTTTTCTCCCTTTTATTCTGAGCCATGTGGATGAAAGGCCCTTGGTGGTGCAGCCAGGAGTCAGTGCTGAGCCTCTGAGGAGGGAGAGCCAACTTCAGGACCCTGGTCCACAAGAGACCTCCCAGCTCCACATAATATCAAACGGCAAAAATCTCCCAGAGATCTACATCTCAACACCAGCACCCAGCTTCACTCAACGACCAGCAAGCTACAGTGCTGGACATCCTATGCCAAACAACGAGCAAGACAGGAACACAACACAACCCATTAGCAGAGAGGCTGCCTAAAATCATAATAAGGCCACAGACACCCCAAAACACACCACCAAACGTGGACCTGCCCACCAGAGAGACAAGATTCAGCCTCAACCACCACAACACAGGCACTAGTCCCCTCCACCAGGAAGCCTACACAACCCACTGAACCAACCTTAGCCACTGGGGACAGACACCAAAAACAACGGGAACTACAAACCTACAGTCTGCAAAAAGGAGACCCCAAACACAGTAAGATAAGCAAAATGAGAATACAGAAAAACACACAGCAGATGAAGGAGCAAGATAAAAACCCACCAGACCTAACAAATGAAGAGGAAACAGGCAGTCTACCTGAAAAAGAATTCAGAATAATGATAGTAGAGATGATCCAAAATCTTGGAAATAGAGTAGACAAAATGCAAGAAACATTTAACAAGAACCTAGAAGAACTAAAGAAGAAACAAACAACGATGAACAACACAATAAACGAAATTAAAAATACTCTAGATGGGATCAATAGCAGAATAACTGAGGCAGAAGAACGGATAAGTGACCTGGAAGATAAAAGAGTGGAAATAACTACTGCAGAGCAGAATACAGAAAAAAGAATGAAAACAACTGAGGACAGTCTCAGAGACCTCTGGGACAACATTAAACACGCCAACATTCAAATTATAGGGGTCCCAGAAGAAGAAGAGAAAAAGAAAGGGACTGAGAAAATACTTGAAGGCATTACAGTTGAAAACTTCCCTACTATGGGAAAGGAAATAGTTAATCAAGTCCAGGAAGCACAGAGAGTCCCGGAGCCACGGCGGAGTGCACAGCAACGGGTGCGGAGGGCAAAGCGGGGAGATTCCCGCACAGAGAATCGGTGCCGACCGGCACTCACCAGCCCGAGAGGCTTGTCTGCTCACCCGCCGGGGCGGGCGGGGCTGATAAATCCAAGGAGAAATATGCCAAGACACATATTAATCAAACTGTCAAAAATTAAATACAAAGAAAACATATTAAAAGCAGCAAGGGGAAAACAACAAATAACACACAAGGGAATCCCCATAAGGTTAACAGCTGATCTTTCAGCAGAAACTCTGCAAGCCAGAAGGGACTGGCAGGACATATTTAAAGTGATGAAGGAGAAAAACAGGCAACCAAGATTACTCTACCCAGCAAGGATCTCATTCAGATTTGATGGAGAAATTAAAACCTTTACAGACAAGCAAAAGCTGAGACAGTTCAGCACCAACAAACCAGCTTTAAAACAACTGCTAAAGGAACTTCTCTAGGCAGGAAACACAAGAGAAGGAAAAGACCTATAATAACGAACCCAAAACAATTAAGAAAATGGTAATAGGAACATACATATCGATAATTACCTTAAATGTAAATGGACTAAATGCTCCCACCAAAAGACACAGATTAGCTGAATGGATACAAAAACAAGACCCTTATATATGCTGTCTACAAGAGACCCACTTCAGACGTACAGACACATACAGACTGAAAGTAAGGGGATGGAAAAGATAGTCCATGCAAATGGAAATCAAAAGAAAGCTGGAGTAGCAATTCTCATATCAGACAAAATAGACTTTAAAATAAAGAATATTAGAGGAGACAAAGAAGGACACTACATAATGATCAAGGGATCGATCCAAGAAGAAGATATAACAATTGTAAATATTTATGCACCCAACATAGGAGCACCTCAATACATAAGGCAAATACTAACAGCCATAAAAGGGGAAATCGACAGTAACACATTCAGAGTAGGGGACTTAAACACCCCACTTTCACCAATGGACAGATCATCCAAAATGAAAATAAATAAGGAAACACAAGCTTTAAATGATACATTAAACAAGATGCACTTAATTGATATTTATAGGACATTCCATCCAAAAAAACAGAACACACATTTTTCTCAAGTGCTCATGGAACACTGTCAAGAACAGATCATATCTTGGGTCACAAATCAAGCCTTGGTAAATTTAAGAAAATTGAAATTGTATCAAGTATCTTTTCCGACCACAACGCTATGAGACTAGATATCAATTACAGGAAAAGATCTGTAAAAAATACAAACACATGGAGGCTAAACAATACACTAATTACTAACAAAGTGATCACTGAAGAAATCAAAGAGGAAATAAAAAAATACCTAGAAACAAATGACAATGGAGACACGACGACCCAAAATTTATGGGATGCAGCAAAAGCAGTTCTAAGAGGGAAGTTTATAGCAATACAATCCTACCTTAAGAAACAGGAAACATCTCAAATAAACAACCTAACCTTGCACCTAAAGCAATTAGAGAAAGAAGAACAAAAAAACCCCCAAAATTAGCAGAAGGAAAGAAATCATAAAAATCAGATCAGAAATAAATGAAAAAGAAATGAAGGAAACAATAGCAAAGATAAAAAAACTAAAAGGTGGTTCTTTGAGAAGATAAACAAAATTGACAAGCCACTAGCCAAACTCATCAAGGGAAAAAGGGAGAAGACTCAAATCAATAGAATTAGAGATGAAAAAGGAGAAGTAACAACTGACACTGCAGAAATACAAAAGACCATGAGAGATTACTACAAGCAACTCTATGCCCATAAAATGGACAACCTGGAAGAAATGGACAAATTCTTAGAAATGTACAACCTGTGAAGACTGAATCAGGAAGAAATAGCAAATATGAGGAGACCAATCACAAGCACTGAAATTGAAACTGTGATTAAAAATCTTCCGGGGGGGAAGGCGGAAGATGGCGGAAGAGTAAGACGCGGAGATCACCTTCCTCCCCACAGATACACCAGAAATACATCTACACGTGGAACAACTCCTACAGAACACCTACTGAAGGCTGGCAGAAGACCTCAGACCTCCCAAAAGGCAAGAAACTCCCCACATACCTGGGTAGGGCAAAAGAAAAAAAGAAAAAACAGAGACAAAAGAATAGGGACGGCACTTGCACCAGTGGGAGGGAGCTGTGAAGGAGGAAAAGTTTCCAAACACTAGGAAGCCCCTTCGCGGGCGGAGACTGCGGGTGGCGGAGTGCACAGCAGCGGGTGCGGAGGGGAAAGCGGGGAGATTCCCACAAAGAGGATTGGTGCCGACTGGCACTCACCAGCCCGAGAGGCTTGTCTGCTCACCTGCCGGGGCGGGCGGGGCTGCGAGCTGAGGTTCTGAGGCTCGGGTTTCGGTTTCGGACGGAGCGCAGGGAGAGGACTGGGGTTGGCGGCTTGAACATAGCTTGAAGGGGGTTAGTGCACCACAGCTAGCCGGGAGGGAGTCCGGGGAAAAGTCTGCACCTGCCGAAGAGGCAGGAGACTTTTCCTTCCCTCTTTGTTTCTTGGGGCGTGAGGAGAGGGGTTTAATAACGCTGCTTAAAGGAACTCCAGAGACGGGCGCGAGCCGCGGCTGAAAGCACGGACCCCAGAGACGGGCGCGAGCCGCGGCTGAAAGCGCGGAATCCAGAGACGGGCGCAAACCGCGGCTAAAAGCGCGGACCCCAGAGGCGGGCGGGAGACGTTAAGGCTGCTGCTGCCACCACCAAGGGGCCTGTGTGCGAGCACAGGTCACTCTCCACACCCCTCTTCCGCGGAGCCTGTGCAGCCCGCCACTGCCGGGTTCCCGGGATCCAGGGACAACTTCCCCGGGAGAACGCACAGCGCGCCTCAGGCTGGTGCAAAGTCACGCCGGCCTTTGCCACCGCAGGCCCGCCCCGCACTCCATGCCCCTCCCTCCCCGCCGGCCTGAGTGCGCCAGGGCCCCCGAATCAGCGGCTCTTTTAACCCCATCCTGTCTGAGCAAAAAACAGACGCCCTCCAGTGACCTACACGCAGTGGCAGGGCCAAATCCAAAGCTGAGCCCTGGGAGCTGTGAGAACAAAGAAGAGAAAGGGAAATCTCTCCCAGCAGCCTCAGAAGCAGCGGATTAAAGCTCCACAATCAACTTGATATACCCTGCATCTGTGGAATACCTGAATAGACAACCAATCATCCCAAATTAAGGAAGTGGACTTTAGGAGCAAGATCTATGATTTTTTCCCTTTTCCTCTTTTTGTGAATGTGTATGTGTATGCTTCTGTGTGAGATCTTGTCTGTATAGTCTTGCTTCCACCATTTGTCCTAGGGTTCTATCTGTCCATGTTTTTTTTTTAATTTTTTTTCTTAATAATTAATTTTAATAACGTTATTATACTTTATCTTTGTTCTTTCTTTCTTTCTTTCCTTCCTTCCTTCCCTCCTTTAGACAACGAATCATCCCAAATTGAGGAGGTGGTCTCTGACAGCAAGATTTATGATTTTTTCCCCATTTACCTCTTTTAGTGAGGGTGTATGTGTATGCTTCTGTGTAAGATTTTGTCAGTATAGTTTGCTTCCAACATTTGTCCTAAAGTTCTATCCGTCCCTTTTTTTTTTTTCTAAATAAGAATTTTTTAATTCAATAACTTTATTATACTTTATTTTATTTTTACTGTATCTTCTTTCTTTCTGTCTTTTTTCCTTCTTTCCCTCCTTCCTTCCTTCCTCCCTCCCTCCCTCCTTTCTTTCCTTCTTGCCTTCTTTCCTTCTCTCTTCCTTCCTTCCTACCCTCCTTTCCTTCTTTCTTTCCTCATACTTCTACTAATTCCCTCTACTTTTTCTCCCTTTTATCCTGAGCCGTGTGGATGAAAAGCTCTTGGTGCTCCAGCCAGGAGGCAGGGCTCTGCCTCTGAGGTAGGAGAGCCAACTTCAGGACACTGGTCAACAAGAGACCTCCCAGCTCCACATAATATCAAACAGCGAAAATCTCCCAGAGACCTCCATCTTAACACCAGCACCCAGCTTCACTCAACGACCAGCAAGCCACAGTGCTGGAAAACCTATGCCAAACAACTAGCAAAACAGGAACACAATCCCACCCATTAGCAGAGAGGCTGCCTAAAATTATAATAAGGCCACAGACACCCCAAAACACACCACCAGACATGAACCTGCCCACTAGAGAGACAAGATCCAGCCTCATCCACCACAACACAGGCACTAGTCCCCTCCACCAGGAAGCCTACACAACCCACTGAACCAACCTTAGCCACTGGAGACAGACATCAAAAACAGGAGGAACTATGAACCTGCAGCCTGCAAAAAGGAGACCCCAAACACAGTAAGATAAGCAAAATGAGAAGACAGAAAAACACACAGCAGATAAAGGAGCAAGATAAAAATGCACCAGACCTAACAAATAAAGAGGAAGTAGGCAGTCTACCTGAAAAAGAATTCAGAATAATGATAGTAAGGTTGATCCGAAATCTTGGAGATAGAATGGATAATAGAATGGACAAAATGCAAGAATCAGTTAACAAGGACCTAGAAGAACTAAAGATGAAACAAGCAACGATGAACAACACAATAAATGAAATTAAAAGTACTCTAGATGGGATCAATAGCAGAATAACTGAGGCAGAAGAACGGATAAGGGACCTGGAAGATAAAATAGTGGAAATAACTACTGTAGAGCAGAATAAAGAAAAAAGAATGAAAAGAACTGAGGACAGTCTCAGAGACCTCTGGGACAACATTAAACGCACCAACATTCGAATTATAGGGGTTCCAGAAGAAGAAGAGAAAAAGAAAGGGACTGAGAAAATATTTGAAGAGATTATAGTTGAAAACTTCCCTAATATGGGAAAGGAAATAGTTAATCAAGCCCAGGAAGCACAGAGAGTGCCATACAGGATAAATCCAAGGAGATATATGCCAAGACACATATTAATCAAACTGTCAAAAATTAAATACAAAGAAAGCATATTAAAAGCAGCAAGGGAAAAACAACAAATAACACATAAGGGAATCCCCATAAGGTTAACAGCTGATCTCTCAGCAGAAACCCTACAAGCCAGAAGGGAGTGGCAGGACATACTGAAAGTGATGAAGGAGAAAAACCTGCAGCCAAGACTACTCTACCCAGCAAGGATCTCATTCAGATTTGATGGAGAAATTAAAACCTTTACAGACAAGCAAAAGCTGAGAGAGTTCAGCACCACCAAACCAGCTTTACAACAAATGCTCAAGGATCTTCTCTAGGCAAGAAACACAAGAGAAGGAAAAGACCTATAATAACGAACCCAAAACAATTTAGAAAATGGGAATAGGAACATACATATCGATAATTACCTTAAATGTAAATGGACTAAATGCTCCCACCAAAAGACACAGATTAGCTGAATGGATACAAAAACAAGACCCTTATATATGCTGTCTACAAGAGACCCACTTCAGACCTAGAGACACATACAGACTGAAAGTAAGGGGATGGAAAAAGATATTCCATGCAAATGGAAACCAAAAGAAAGCTGGAGTAGCAATTCTCATATCAGACAAAATAGACTTTAAAACAAGGACTATTAAAAGAGACAAAGAAGGACACTACATAATGATCAAGGGATCGATCCAAGAAGAAGATATAACAATTGTAAATATTTATGCACCCAACATAGGAGCACCTCAATACATAAGGCAAATACTAACAGCCATAAAAGGGGAAATCGACAGTAACACATTCAGAGTAGGGGACTTAAACACCCCACTTTCACCCATGGACAGATCATCCAAAATGAAAATAAATAAGGAAACACAAGCTTTAAATGATACATTAAACAAGATGCACTTAATTGATATTTATAGGACACTCCATCCAAAAACAACAGAATACACATTTTTCTCAAGTGCTCATGGGACATTCTCCAGGATAAATCATATCTTAGGTCACAAATCAAGCCTTGGTAAATTTAAGAAAATTGAAATTGTATCAAGTATCTTTTCTGACCACAACGCCATGAGACTAGATATCAATTACAGGAAAAGACCTGTAAAAAATACAAACACATGGAGGCTAAACAATACACTACTTAATAATGAAGTGATCACTGAAGAAATCAAAGAGGCAATCAAAAAATACCTAGAAACAAATGACAATGGAGACACAACGACCCAAAACCTGTGGGATGCAGCAAAAGCAGTTCTAAGGGGGAAGTTTATAGCAATACAAGCCCACCTTAAGAAGCAGGAAACATCTCGAATAAACAACCTAACCTTGCACCTCAAGCAATTAGAGAAAGAAGAGCAAAAACACCCCAAAGCTAGCAGAAGGAAAGAAATCATAAAAATCAGATCAGAAATAAATGAAAAAGAAATGAAGGAAACAATAGCAAAGATCAATAAAACTAAAAGCTGGTTCTTTGAGAAGATAAACAAAATAGATAAACCACTAGCCAGACTCATCAAGAAAAAAAGGGAGAAGACTCAAATCAATAGAATTAGAAATGAAAAAGGAGAGGTAACAACTGACACTGCAGAAATAAAAGAGATCATGAGAGATTACTACAAGCAACTCTATGCCAATAAAATGGACAATCTGGAAGAAATGGACAAATTCTTAGAAATGCACAACCTGCCAAGGCTGAATCAGGAAGAAATAGAAAATATGAACAGACCAATTACTAGCACTGAAATTGAAACTGTGATTAAAAATCTTCCAACAAAGAAAAGCCCAGGACCAGATGGCTTCACAGGCGAATTCTATCAAACATTTAGAGAAGAGCTAACACCTATCCTTCTCAAACTCTTCCAAAATATAGCAGAGGGAGGAACACTCCCAAACTCCTTCTATGCGGCCAACATCACCTTCATACCAAAACCAGACAAGGATGTCACAAAGAAAGAAAACTACAGGCCAATATCACTGATCAACATAGATGCAAAAATCCTCAACAAAATACTAGCAAACAGAATCCAACAGCACATTAAAAGGATCATACACCATGATCAAGTGGGGTTTATTCCAGGAATGCAAGGATTCTTCAATATACGCAAATCTATCAATGTGATAAACCATATTAACAAATTGAAGGAGAAAAACCATATGATCATCTCAATAGATGCAGAGAAAGCTTTTGACAAAATTCAACACCCATTTATGATAAAAACCCTGCCAAAAGTAGGCATAGAGGGAACTTTCCTCAACATAATAAAGGCCATATATGACAAGCCCACAGCAAACATCATCCTCAATGGTGAAAAACTGCAAGCATTTCCACTAAGAGCAGGAACAAGACAAGGTTGCCCACTCTCACCACTCTTATTGAACATAGTTTTGGAAGTTTTAGCCACAGCAATCAGAGAAGAAAAGGAAATAAAAGGAATCCAAATCGGAAAAGAAGAAGTAAAGCTGTCACTGTTTGCAGATGGCATGATACTATACATAGAGAACCCTAAAGATGCTACCAGAAAACTACTAGAGCTAATCAATGAATTTGGTAAAGTGGCAGGATACAATATTAATGCACAGAAATCTCTGGCATTCCTATATACTAATGATAAAAAATCTGAATGTGAAATCAAGAAAACACTCCCATTTACCATTGCAACAAAAAGAATAAAATATCTAGGAATAAACCTACCTAAGGAGACAAAAGACCTGTATGCAGAAAATTATAAGACACTGATGAAAGAAATTAAAGATGATACAAATAGATGGAGAGATATACCATGTTCTTGGATTGGAAGAATCAGCATTGTGAAAATGACTCTACTACCCAAAGCAATCTATAGATTCAATGCAATCCCTATCAAACTACCACTGGCATTTTTCACAGAACTAGAACAAAAAATTTCACAATTTGTATGGAAACACAAAAGACCCTGAATAGCCAAAGCAATCTTGAGAACGAAAGAAGGAACTGGAGGAATCAGGCTCCCTGACTTCAGACTATACTACAAAGCTACAGTTATCAAGACGGTATGGTACTGGCACAAAAACAGAAAGATAGATCAATGGAACAGGATACAAAGCCCAGAGATAAACCCATGCACATATGGACACCTTATCTTTGATAAAGGTGGCAGTAATGTACAGTGGAGAAAGGACAGCCTCTTCAGTAAGTGGTGCTGGGAAAACTGGACAGGTACATGTAAAAGTATGAGATTAGACCACTCCCTAACACCATACATAAAAATAAGCTCAAAATGGATTAAAGACCTAAATGTAAGGCCAGAAACTATCAAACTCTTAGAGGAAAACATAGGCAGAACACTCTATGACATAAATCACAGCAAGATCCTTTCTGACCCACTTCCTAGATTAATGGAAATAAAAACAAAAATAAACAAATGGGACCTAATGAAACTTCAAAGCTTTTGCACAGCAAAGGAAACCATAAACAAGACCAAAAGACAACCCTCAGAATGGGAGAAAATATTTGCAAATGAAGCAACCGACAAAGGATTAATCTCCAAAATTTACAAGCAGCTCATGCAGCTCAATAACAAGAAAACAAACAACCCAATCCAAAAATGGGCAGAAGACCTAAATAGACATTTCTCCAAAGAAGATATACAGACTGCCAACAAACACATGAAAGAATGCTCAACATCATTAATCATTAGAGAAATGCAAATCAAAACTACAATGAGATATCATCTCACACCAGTCAGAATGGCCATCATCAAAAAATCTAGAAACAATAAATGCTGGAGAGGGTGTGGAGAAAAGGGAACACTCTTGCACTGCTGGTGGGAATGTGAATTGGTACAGCCATTATGGAGAACAGTATGGAGGTTCCTTAAAAAACTACAAATAGAACTACCATATGACCCAGCAATCCCACTACTGGGCATATACCCTGAGAAAACCAAAATTCAAAAAGAGTCATGTACCAAAATGTTCATTGCAGCTCTATTTACAATAGCCTGGAGATGGAAACAACCTAAGTGCCCATCATCGGATGAATGGATAAAGAAGATGTGGCACATATATACAATGGAATATTACTCAGCCATAAAAAGAAACGAAATTGAGCTATTTGTAATGAGGTGGATAGACCTAGAGTCTGTCATACAGAGTGAAGTAAGTCAGAAAGAAAAAGACAAATACCGTATGCTAACACATATATATGGAATCTAAGAAAAAAAGTTGTCATGAAGAACCTAGGGGTAAAGCAGGAATAAAGATGCAGACCTCCTAGAGAACGGACTTGAGGTTATGGGGAGGGGGAAGGGTGAGCTGTGACAGGGCGAGAGAGTCATGGGCATATACACACTAACAAACGTAGTAAGGTAGATAGCTAGTGGGAAGCAGCCGCATGGCACAGGGATATTGGCTCGGTGCTTTGTGACAGCCTGGAGGGGTGGGATAGGAGGGTGGGAGGGAGGGAGACGCAAGAGGGAAGACATATGGGAACATATGTTTATGTATGACTGATTCACTTTGTTATAAAGCAAAAACTAACACATCATTGTAAAGCAATTATACCCCAATAAAAATGTTAAAAAAAAAAACAAACTTAAACGTGTATCAGAGAACGAAATTAAACCTCTATTTAAAAAGTAAAAAAAAAAAAAAAAAAAAATCTTCCAACAAACAAAAGCCCAGAACATGATGGCTTCACAGACGAATTCTATCAAACGTTTAGAGAAGAGCTAACACCTACGCTTCTCAAAGTCTTCCAAAATATAGCAGAGGGAGGAACACTGCCAAATTCATTCTATGAGGCCACAATCACCTAGATACCAAAACCAGACAAGGATGTCACAAAGACAGAAAACTACAGGCCAATATCACTGATGAACATAGATGCAAAAATCCTCAACAAAATACTATCAAACACAATCCAACAGCACATTAAAAGGATCATACACCATGATCAAGTGGGGTTTATTCCAGCAATGCAAGGATTCTTTAATATACACAAATCAATCAATGTGATAAACCATATAAACTAACTGAAGGAGAAAACCCATATGATCATCTCAATAGATGCAGAGAAAGCTTTCGACAAAATTCAACACCCATTTATGATAAAAACCCTCCAGATAGTAGGCATAGAGGGAACTTTCCTCAACATAATAAAGGCCATATATGACAAACCCACAGCCAACATCGTCCTCAATGGTGAAAAATTGAAAGCATTTCCACTAGGATCAGGAACAAGACAAGGTTGCCCACCCTCACCACTCTTATTCAACATAGTTTTGGAAGTTTTAGCCACAGCAATCAGAGAAGAAAAGGAAATAAAAGGAATCCAAATTGGAAAAGAAGAAGTAAAGCTGTCACTGTTTGCAGATGGCATGATACTATACATAGAGAATCCTAAAGATGCTACCAGAAAACTACTAGAGCTAATCAATGAATTTGGTAAAGTAGCAGGATACAAAATTAATGCACAGAAATCTCTGGCATTCCTATACACTAGTGATGAAAAATCTGAATGTGAAATCAAGAAAACACTCCCATTTACCATTGCAACAAAAAGAATAATATATCTAGGAATAAACCTACCTAAGGAGACAAACGACCTATATGCAGAAAATTATAAGACACTGATGAAAGAAATTAAAGATGATACAAATAGATGGAGAGATATACCATGTTCTTGGATTGGAAGAATCAACATTGTGAAAATGACTCTACTACCCAAAGCAATCTATAGATTCAATGCAATCCCTATCAAACTACCACTGGTATTCTTCACAGAACTAGAACAAAAAATTTCCCAATTTGTATGGAAACACAAAAGACCCCGAACAGCCAAAGCAATCTTGAGAACGAAAAACGGAGCTGGAGGAATCAGGCTCCCTGATTTCAGACTATACTACAAAGCTACAGTAATCAAGACAGTACGGTACTGGCACCAAAACAGAAAGATAGATCAATGGAACAGGATACAAAGCCCAGAGATAAACCCATGCACATATGGTCACCTTATCTTTGATAAACGAGGGAGGAATGTACAGTGGAGAAAGGACAGCCTCTTCAATAAGTGGTGCTGGGAAAACTGGACAGGTACATGTAAAAGTATGAGATTAGATCACTCCCTAACACCATACATAAAAATAAGCTCAAAATGGATTAAAGACCTAAATGTAAGGCCAGAAACTATCAAACTCTTAGAGGAAAACATAGGCAGAACACTCTATGACATAAATCACAGCAAGATCCCTTTTGACCCACCTCCTAGAGAAATGGAAATAAAAACAAAAATAAACAAATGGGACCTAATGAAACTTCAAAGCTTTTGCACAGCAAAGGAAACCATAAACAAGACCAAAAGACAACCCTCAGAATGGGAGAAAATATTTGCAAATGAAGCAACCGACAAAGGATTAATCTCCAAAATTTACAAGCAGCTCATGCAGCTCAATAACAAGAAAACAAACAACCCAATCCAAAAATGGGCAGAAGACCTAAATAGACATTTCTCCAAAGAAGATATACAGACTGCCAACAAACACATGAAAGAATGCTCAACATCATTAATCATTAGAGAAATGCAAATCAAAACTACAATGAGATATCATCTCACACCAGTCAGAATGGCCATCATCAAAAAATCTAGAAACAATAAATGCTGGAGAGGGTGTGGAGAAAAGGGAACACTCTTGCACTGCTGGTGGGAATGTGAATTGGTACAGCCATTATGGAGAACAGTATGGAGGTTCCTTAAAAAACTACAAATAGAACTACCATATGACCCAGCAATCCCACTACTGGGCATATACCCTGAGAAAACCAAAATTCAAAAAGAGTCATGTACCAAAATGTTCATTGCAGCTCTATTTACAATAGCCCAGAGATGGAAACAACCTAAGTGTCCATCATCGGATGAATGGATAAAGAAAATGCGGCACATATATACAATGAAATATTACTCAGCCATAAAAAGAAACGAAATTGAGCTATTTGTTATGAGGTGGATAGACCTAGAGTCTGTCATACAGAATGAAGTAAGTCAGAAAGAGCAAGACAAATACCATATGCTAACATATATATATGGAATTTAAGAAAAAAATGTCATGAAGAACCTAGGGGTAAGAGAGGAATAAAGACACAGACCTACTAGAGAATGGACTTGAGGGTATGGGGAGGGGGAAGGGTAAGCTGTGACAAAGCGAGAGAGAGGCATGGACATATATACACTACCAAAGGTAAGGTAGATAGCTAGCGGGAAGCAGCCACACAGCACAGGGAGATCAGCTCGGTGCTTTGTGACCACCTAGAGGGGCGGGATAGGGAGGGTGGGAGGGAGGGAGACGCAAGAGGGAAGAGATATGGGAACATATGTATATGTATAACTGATTCACTTTGTTATAAAGCAGAAACTAACATACCATTGTAAAGCAATTATACTCCAATAAAGATGTAAAAAAATAAAGTTTTGAGGAGTGCTAATGTGAACAACAGAGGATTGTCACACGTAAAAGTTCTAATATGTAATATAGCCTTATGGGAATTTTCTCGGCCTGTCTTATAAACAGTATAAGACAGCCCATTTCACCCAAATAGAGAAAAGAAAGTCTAAGGGCAAAGGTGAATACCTCACAGAATTGTTGTGGTGCCCCTGGGATAGTTAAAAGCAGATTTATATTGAAATCTCACTTTCTGATTAGAAAAAACTAAACCACAGATTATAACGTTGTTATATAGTATTGCAGAAAGCATTTCCTCTATAAATTTTATCTGTGAATCAAAGCTATTAAAATCTTGTATTCTTAATAAATTACAAAATGCACACTTTAATTTAGCTTTTGAAGATAAGTTTTACAGAGGCCAAAAAAAGCTACCAATATCTATGAGCTGAACCAATCTGTATATGAGCACCCACTACCGTTCTATATAAGACAGTGGTATTAAGCATAGCAGGAGCAGAGATAGTTAAAGAAGTATAAGAAACTTTTCCAAAATTAAGTGTGCATACTCTCTAAACACGCAAGAATTCACAACAAAAAATGTAGCCCCTATAAAGGCATTTTAATCATTCATGACCTTTCAAGGTTGTGTGGAAAATAATTTCTTATTAAGCCATTCCCTTTAGGTTAGAGACTAATTTCTGCCATCCATTTTCCATGTGAGCTTCTGCAGAATTTGTCCTGATTTCTTGTTGTGAATGTGAAAGTTGTCTTGTTGACATATCAAATACACAGCTGAGTTTCAGCACTTAGAAGGCTTTGGGCTCTGAGATAATAAATATTTGAATAGCAGGTAACTAAAATTTTCTGTCTCAAATATTTTACAATCTCTAGTCTAGAGAATGTTCCCAAAAGAAAAAGACATCCCAGATCATTTGGTTCAATCTTTGTGGACTACCATATACTGTTGTTTTGCTGCTCCAAATTGTGTTAATGACCCTGTGGTGGAGGAAGGGAAGCAGCAACAATATTAATTCCAGCTACTTTATATTAAATGCTCACTCTGTGTCAGGCACTGTGTCAGATATTTAACAAATGTTATTCCATTTAACTCATACCACAAATCTCTGTGGTCAAATACTACAGTTGTCCTCATTTTCAAAACTGGGCCTTATGACAGTTAAGAAATTTACTCGGGGTATCACAGCTCGTGGCTGGCATAGTTGAGAATGGTGTTCAGGCTATCTAACTCTAAAACTTGTACTGTTAACCCTGTGCTCAAGTATACAGGCTCTTTAAACTTGTGAGACACTTTCCTAAGAGAAATATGGGCAATCGCCCCTAACTTTGGCTTAACTTCTGCTATACTGACCTTTTAACTTCCCCCATTATTTTTTGTTTGTTTTTGTTTTTGTTTTGCAGTACGCGGCCTCTCACTGTTGTGGCCTCTCCCGTTGCAGAGCACAGTCTCCGGACACGCAGGCTCAGCGGCCATGGCTCACGGGCCCAGCCGCTCCGCGGCATGTGGAATCTTCCCGGACCGGGGCACGAACCCGTGTCCCCTGCATCGGCAGGCGGACTCTCAACCACTGCGCCACCAGGGAAGCCCTAACTTCCCCCATTTTGAATCACAATTTTCTCATCATACATCAGCCTTGGTTTCTATCCCACTCTGTTCCAGATTACCATTCCCTCATCCCATCTCTTCACCTTGGATTACATATTCTTGCTCCCTAATCCATTCGAGTAAGTAGTTGCCAGCTTCAGCTAAGATTAGTCTGACTCAGTGGCCCCAAGCTCTGCCACCCCATCCATCACCCTGGCATCACACATCTTGTCTTGTTTTCTGGACACGCATATGGACCTCAGTCTAAGAACCTCCATTTGTGAGTTCAGAAGATGGGGACTTGCTTAGAGTCTAGGACAGAGGTCAGTCCCTTAGCCCAGAGTAAATAGATATGCTGTCATGAGGAACAGAGTCTCACTCTGTGATTCTAGAGTCACTTATAAAAAGCCTCTTGTATAACATACAGTAGTCCCCCCTTATCAGGGGTTTTGTTTTCTGTGGTTTCAATTACCCACGGTAACCTGTGACCAAAAATATTATTTGCAAAGTTCCATAAATAAACAATTCATAAGTTTTAAATTGTGCACTGTTCTGAATAGCATGATGAAATCTCGCACCACCCAGCTCCATCCCACCCTGGACATGAATCATTCCTTTGTCCAGTATAACATGCCCATTAGTCCCTTAGTAGCTGTCTAGGTTATCAGATGGACTGTCCTAGTATTGCAGTACTTGTGCTCAAGTAACCCTTATGCTATTAATAATGGCCCCAAAGTGCAAGAGTAGTGATGCTGGCAATTTGGGTATGCCAAAGAGAAGCCATAAAGCGTTTCCTTTTCATGAAAAGGTGAAAATTCTCAACTTAATTAGGAAAGAAAAAAATTGTATGTTGAGGCTGCTAAGATCTATGTTGAGAATGAATCTTCTATCTGTGAAACTGTGAAGAAGGAAAAAGAAATTCATGCTACTTTTGCTGTCACACCTCAAACTGCAAAAGGTATGGCCACCTTACATGATAAGTGCTTAGTTAAGATGGAAAGGACATTAAATTTGTGGGTGTAAGATGTGAACAGAAAACATGTTCCCATTGACAGCAACATGTTGTGCATGGAGCCTATACGAAGACTTCAGCAAGGAATCCCCTGAAATGAAAGCCATTTGCTGGCTTTCAAGCCATTTTCAAGCCATTTGCTGCAAGTAAGGGATGGTTACACAGATTCAGAAATACGTTGTGATTGAAAAATATAAAAATTACTGGAGAGGCTGAGTGTGACGATGAAGAAGCAACCGTCTTACTTCCGGCAGAGTTAAAGAAGTTGACTGAGAGACCACATTCACATAATTTTGATTACAGTATAGTGTCATAATTGTTCAATTTTACCATTAGTTACTGTTGTTAATCTCTTACTGTGCCTAATTTCTAAATTAAACTTTATCATAGGTATGTATAGGAAAAAAACATAGTATATTTGGGGTTTGGTACTATCCAAGATTTTAGGCATCCACTGGGGGTCTTGGAACATATTCCCCATGGATAAAGGAAGCTACTGTTCCTCATTCACAAAAGATTTTGGCTCTTCTAGAAAGATGTGATCATTTGCCACTAAGGAACCACATTAATAGAAGGGACATTTTCAAATCTGATGCAACTGAAAGTGCTGGCCAGGAAGGAAAACAGTGTTCCCTTCTCTTGTTAACCCACACCATGTGAGGGAAAAATGGCTCAGGTCAGAAAATTATAATGTTGTGACTCCCCCATGACTCAACCCTATTTTGTGACTTCTAGCTCTTTGGCACTGACTCTCAGTTTGTATCTTATTTATCCCCTTTAGATACTGCTTTACAAACATTCTCATACATTTTTCAAACATTCTATTGCCCACTTTACACCGCAGCATCCTCAAAGGCAAAAATATTTTCTTTCTTTTGTAACCAGTCCCCATTTCAGGTTTTCTGCATACAGTGGGTGCTCGACACATGCTGTTTACTGAACGTACTCCTACTGCAGTGTCCTTGGATTGTTAGGATTCCATATTTATACACAGGAAGTCAACATAAAAAGGCAGACTATTTCTCTGAATGCTTTCCCAAATAGCCTGTGTAGAATTATGTTGTGCTTTTTGGGCATGTGTGGTTAAACCTAGATGGTGACTCATGAAACAATGTCACATTTCACACTTAGGAATTATTATGAATAATTATCTCTGGACTTTGGTTTGAAAGGCAAACTGAACGTTTTGAATGAGTCTTTTCTCTCTCATCACTTAATGACACCTTCTAAAAGAAAAGTCAGGGCTGTCTGATGACCTACACAGGTATTTCTGAAAACCTGAATGTAATCAAGTGGAAGATCTGAGTTAGCTAACTGCATTTCAAATATAAGTCACTGACATGAAGGATTTAAATACACTAGTTCCTAAGATATTAAAGACTATTTATCCATTTTAAAAATTGAGCATAGATTAATACTCTGATACTTTCTTCATGTTGCCCAGATGACCCTTCCTAAAACACCATTTAATTGGACCAGTCTCATGCTCAAGGACTTTCAGTAGCTCACCTTTGCCTAAGAGATGAATTCAGATTACTCAGCGTGGTTCTCTATTTCTTTCACAATCCAGTTCCACCTATCTTACTGTGTTCTTTCCACTACCTTGCAACAGAAATCCTCTGGTCCAGCTAAGCCATGCTCTTCAATGCTCCCTCATAACACATATAGTGTATAATGCCCCAGAGAGTTTACACAGGTTTTTCACTCTGTAAACATCTCTTCCCCCATATAACTGCCACATTCTTTTTCATTAGTCCTTGTGGACTTAGCTCAAATCCCACTTTCCTCCATGACGCTTGTCCCTACACCTGCCCACTATAATGACCCACTGTCCCTACAAAGGAGTGCCTTGGCACTTTGGATCCTTACTCAAAGTCACTCTACTCTGATCACCTAAGAATGCGTCCTCTGAAACCAGCTGATACCATTCATGTAACACATAATCGTATCCTTACTTTTGATATTTTACAATATTATGTACACTGTATTCATCACAACAAAAATGTAAGCCTTTCAAGAGCAAGAATAATGATCAATTTTTCTTAATATTCTCCAAATTACCTAGCATTATGCAGTTCGACTAATAGTAGGCACTCAATATATACCTGACTTGAATTATATTTAACAACTGCCTTTTCTTTGGAACGTATCTGCTAAGTGTCTACAGGCAGAGGTGAAACCAAAGGGAATTTTAATTCTCCACAATTAAGTTATAGCGGATGCTATTAGCAATCTGACCAGATCCCCCTTATGGGGCCAGCTTCGAAAAGTGCTGGCTGCTAACGGCTTACAGGTGCACCCTTCTCAGGAACCACCTGCATATGCCAGGGAGGTTACACCTCTCATCTCAGAGGCAACTCATTGCCAGTGACTGACAGGTGCAGGGGTGAAGTCCATTCTCCTTTGCCTCTGGGCAGGACAAACTCTGCGATATAATTCATGTTCCAAAGGCCTCAGTGGGATCAGGCTATACTTCTGAAGCCACACTCCTACTTAGCTTCTTCTGTTTCCCTATTCTGCTTCCCTTACTCCCTTACACATTTTTCTTGAGCCTCCTCTCTCAATAAACAATTTGCACAAGAATCCTGATCTCAGGCTTAGCTTCTAGGAAACACCACCTAAGACAACAGTATCTCTAAAATAGACAAGTTGTGGATGTTTATAACTGCTTCTAGGTAGCAGAAAATCTTTGATGAACCCGGCTATCAAGGAACATAACACCAACAAAAAACATTGTCCTTTCAGAGAGCCATACACAATTTTGGGGTGCCTGACTTTCAGTAATATAACTGGTATGCGTGAGGTGGAAGTGAGCTCAAACAGGATCCAGTCCTGTGGTTCTCAACCTCTGTTCTCCATCTCAGCACAGATAAGTAACATTCCACGCTCCCAAGGTAGCACTACCTTTGAACTTCAAAGAGGTCAGAGGAGCATGTTAGATCTTGGTTAGGAGGTTGGGAAAACCTCAGAGTTGATACTGATAAATAATTCCCACCCCTAACTCTAATCTCGTTCAATTTCATAATTTTTTACAAATCAGGAAACACAAGAAGCATGAAGGCAACTTCTCCAAGATCACAGAACTACTCTGTGGCAGAGGAGGAACCAGAACTCATATCTCCACATACACAGTACACAATTTGATTTAATGTAGCATTTCCTAAAATGTGCTTTGCGGAACACTAGTCACTAGGTCTATGAGATATACCATACGAAAAAAGTTCCAAATAATGCCTAATATATTCTTTCCTGGAAATTCACAAAGAATATTAGCATATTAAAGACTGAAAAAAGCATACATTAAAATATAAGTTTCCCAAATTTACTTAATCACAGATACTTCCTCTTCTTTCATATAATACCTATTAACCAACATGCCTCAGAACTAGTGATCCAAGGTACTTACTTTGGAATAAGCTGACCTAATTGATTATCCCAGGGAGTCGCTAGGTACTGTGAACATTTATCTGAGCCACTTGGTAAAAATCATCTTATTCTTAACGTTTAAAAGGAAGAATAGAAAACGTTAGCACCTTGATTTTAATTCCCAAAAAGAAACGGAAGGAAGAAGGATCAGAAGGTTCGTGGAAGGTTAGCAACCACTTGAAATTATCATTAAAAAACACATCAATACTTGGGCACCTATAGAAATCTCCTAAATACTAGATTATCACAAGTTAAAAGTCACGAGAACATTTAATAGAAGAAATAAAAGGTAAATGGAAATACCTTTTCAAGCCTACATGGTAAAGGCCAGATTATAGCTCAAACAAAGCAGAGAAAATGACCATGTTAAAACTTATATGGAGTTATTACATCCCACACATTCCTCAGACCAAAATCAGAAATAGCTACAACTCATATGTTCTTTTCTTTCACCTGTATATAATAATAATAATAATAATAATAAAAATAATA
Source organism: Globicephala melas (assembly GCF_963455315.2). Classification (NCBI taxonomy): domain Eukaryota; kingdom Metazoa; phylum Chordata; class Mammalia; order Artiodactyla; family Delphinidae; genus Globicephala; species Globicephala melas. The sequence continues at coordinate 39,114,369 of NC_083335.1, forward strand.
AAAATAAATTATTAACCATTATGTAAGTAAGATAGAGTATTCATTTTTAAACATAGCCTTCTGGTCATTGTGGTTGTTTCCTGATATGTATAAAAAACACCATCAAACATAATGGATCATCCCATTAGCCTCTTTCAGCTGAGCCCTTAAAGTCAATGCTTGAAAAACATTTGATGTAAGGAAGCCAAACATGACTGCTACTAAAATGTGATGTCTAGCTGTGGGAAAGCAGATTGAAGTCAGTGTAACTTAAGGCAAGCTCTTCTGTTTTGAAACTGGCTACGGGTTTCAACCACGGAAGGACCTTTTCTAATGCACTGTTAGCATATCAGGTAAGGCTTCAACTGGGACAGATGAGGGAGAAAAGAAAACATCAGTTTTAATAACATCTCTGTATAAATAGTGCCAGTATTAGTTGCATAAATTTCTACTATACCCAAGTGGGAGATATTGGATTTTTTAATTTAATTTTTTGAGTGTATAGTATGCATAGCCCCATACCAAACGCTGAGGAACTAGGGATTTTTTTTAAAGTAAAGACATAGCCAAACATTTCAAATGTAAATGAAATGACATTTCAAAAACATATCAAACAACCAAAAAATAACTAATATGACCTATATGGGACATATAATGAAGAGATAAACTTGGCCATATAGGGTTGAGCCAAGTTGTAGAGACTTAAATACAAAGGTCAGACTTCCTCTTTTCCCTGTAAGATAAATTTATGGAATCTTTTTGTGTAACCTGGAAATATTTTTACAAGGAGAATCACAATCCTCACACACATTTGTTTCATGAAACACCTAAATAGCTTTAAAAAAATCACTTTCCCTCTCTGAATCTCAGATTTAGCAGTTTATTACACAAGTTTTTGAGTTAGTATTCAGTCAAAATCCAAAGTCATACTATAACCCAATGCCTCAATAATGCAAACAACAGATTTATTAGAAAGTAATTTTTAGGCTTTTAGAAAAGGACATTTATAGAACAAGGGAGTTAAGATTAGGCTAATGTGATCAATAATCAGTCTAACAATACACTTTAAAAAATACACATAAACATTGACAGAGATTGATTTTCTACCCAATTTCCCATTTTCAGCAGCAAATACTAGGGCCCTGTCTGAAGTAGAATGAAAATAGTCTCATCTTTCATGTTCTAAAACGATAAGAACCAGAAGATACATGTTTCAAAAGGAGTAAGGAGAAACACCAAAAGAAGAAGCTCGGTTGGGGGTCAGGTTGGTAGCAAAAGCTACATTTGGCCACTTCCAGCTTGATTTCAAGTCCATCTAAGCCCAGGAATATCGTCATGGTGAGCAGGAAGAGTCCAGGTTGCATTACCCCATATGTTGTAGACCCAAGAGCAAAACTGTTACTAATAAACATGAAATTCTGCCAAAGCTTTGCATTCTTTATATTTTTATTCATCAGTAAGTCTCTCTAAAATGTTTGTTTATGTCAGAGGCTATGAGTGAGAATAACAACTCTCAGGCACTACAAGTGAATCATTTGTTTGTGTGTAAAATATTTATAACCGATTTCCTCTTATCTCCCCCACACAGATTTGGGGCCATTTTTCTCTAATGTTCAGTGGTAGGTGTTCAGGGAATGCAAATTGATTTAATATTAATATGTATTATAATCCTCCAAAACCCAACAGAAGCCATTTTTCAATTTTTTGTTATTACAGGTGATTCATTACTGTAAATAGTTAGGAGATAACCAAAGAAAACCACAGGCCCTGCTAACATCTAAAAACTTTAGAAAGCCAATAACAATGTAGACAAAGAGACAAAGGACAAGCTAGATAATATATTAAAACCACTGCAGAGGGGGAGGAGCTTCAAGATGGAAGAGTAAGACACGGAGATCACCTTCCCACAAATACATCAGAAATATATCTACACGTGGAACAACTGCTACAGAACACCCACTGAACGCTGGCAGAAGACCTCAGACCTCCCAAAAGGCAAGAAACTTCCCATGTACCTGGGTAGGGCGAAAGAAAAAAGAATAAACAGAGACAAAAGAATAGGGACGGGACCTGCACCAGTGGGAGGGAGCTGTGAAGGAGGAAAGGTTTCCACACACTAGGAAGCCCCTTCGCGGGCGGAGACTGCGGGTGGCAGAGGTGGGGACCTTTGGGGCTGCGGAGGAGAGCGCAGCCACGGGGGTGCGGAGGGCTAAGCGGAGAGATTCCCGCACAGAGCATTGGTGACGACCAGCACTCACCAGCCCGAGAGGCTTGTCTGCTCACCCGCCGGGGCGGGCGGGGCTGCAAGCTGAGGCTCGGGCTTCGGAGATCGGATCCCAGGGAGAAGACTGGGGTTGGAGGTGTGAACAGAGCCTGAAGGGGTTAGTGTGCCACAGCTAGCTGGAAGGGAGTCCGGGAAAAAGTCTGGAGCTGCCGAAGAGGCAAGAGACTTTTTCTTGCCTCTTTGTTTCCTGGTGCGCAAGGAGAGGGGATTAAGAGCGCCACTTAAAGGAGCTCCAGAGACGGCCGTGAGCCGCGGCTATCAGCATGGACCCCAGAGACGGGCATGAGACACTAAGGCTGCTGCTGTCGCCACCAAGAAGCTTGTGTGCAAGCACAGGTCACTATCCACACCTCCCCTCCCGAAGCCTGGGCAGCCCGCCACTGCCAGGGTCCTGTGATCCAGGGACAACTTCCCCGGGAAACAACGTGGCACGCCTCAGGCTGGTGCAATGCCACGCTGGCCTCTGACGCTGCAGGCTGGCCCCGCATCCGTACCTCTCCCTCCCCCCGGCCTGAGTGAGCCAGAGCCCCCGAATCAGCTGCTCCTTTAACCCTGTCCTGTGTGAGCGAAGGACAGACGCGCTCAGGCGACCTACATGCAGAGGCGGGTCCAAAACCAAAGCTGAAACCCCGGGAGCTGTGTGAACAAAGAAGAGAAAGGGAAATTTCTCCCAGCAGCCTCAGGAGCAGTGGATTAAAGCTCCACAGTCAACCTGATGTACCCTGCATCTGTGGAATACATGAATAGACAATGAATCATCCCAAATTGAGGAGGTGGACTTTGGGAGCAACAATATATATATTTCTTTCCCTTTTTCTCTTTTTGTGAGGGTGTATGTGTATGCTTCTGTGTGTGATTCTGTCTGTATAGCTTTGCTTTTACCATTTTACTAGGGTTCTGTCTGTCCATTTTTGATTGTTTGCTTTTATTACTTAAAATTTTTTTCTTCTTAACAATTATTTTTCATTTTAATAACGTTATTTTATTTTACTTTATTTTATTTTATCTTCTTCTTTCTTTCTTTTTTTCTCCCTTTTATGCTGAGCCGTGTGGAGAACAGGCTCTAGGTGCTTCAGCAAGGTGTCAGGGCTGTGCCATTGAGGTGGGAAAGCCAAGTTCAGCATACTGGTCCACAAGAGACGTCCAGGCTCCACGTAATATTAAATGGTGAAAATCTCCCAGAGATCTCCATCTGAACCCCAAGACGCAGATCCACTCAATGACCAGCAAGCTACAGTGCTGGACACCCTATGCCAAATAACTAGAAAGACAGGAACACAACCCCATCCATTAGCACAGAGGCTGACTAAAACCATAAGAAGGCCACAGACACCCTGAAACAAACAACCAGACGTGGACTTGCCAACCAGAAAGAAAAGATCCAGCCTCATCCACCAGAACACAGGCACTCGTCCCCTCCACCAGGAAGCCTACACAACCCCTTGAACCAATCTTAGCCACTGGGGACAGACACCAAAAACAAAGGAAACTACCAACCTGGAGCCTGCGAAAAGGACACCACAAATACAGTAAGTTAAGCAAAATGAGAAGACACAGAAACACAGCAGATGAAGGAGCAAGGCAAAAACCCAGCAGACCTAACAAATGAAGAGGAAATAGGCAGTCTACCTGAAAAAGAATTCAGAATAATGATAGTAAAGATGATCCAAAGTCTTGGAAATAGAATGGAGAAAATACAAGAAAAGTTTAACAAGGACCTAGAAGAACTAAAGAGCAAACAAATAGTGATGAACAACACAATAAATGAAATTAAAAATTCTCTAGAAGGGATCAACAGCAGAATAACTGAGGCAGAAGAATGGATAAGTGACCTGGAAGATAAAATAGTGGAAATAACAACTGCAGAGCAGAATAAAGAAAAAAGAATAAAAAGAATTGAGGACAGTCTCAGAGACCTCTGGGACAACATTAAACACACCAACATTCGAATTATAGGGGTCCCAGAAGAAGAAGAGAAAAAGAAAGGGACTGAGAAAATACTTGAAGACATTACAGTTGAAAACTTCCCTAATATGGGAAAGGAAATAGTTAATAAAGTCCAGGAAGCACAGAGAGTCCCATACAGGATAAATCCAAGGAGAAACAGGCCTAGACATACATTAATCAAACTATAAAAAATTAAATACAAAGAAGACATATAAAAAGCATCAAGGGAAAAACAACAAATAAAAATAAGGGAATCCCCATAAGGTTAACAGCTGATCTTTCAGCAGAAACTCTGCAAGCCAGAAGGGAGTGGCAGGACATATTTAAAGTGATGAAAGAGAAAAACCGACAACCAAGATTACTCTACCCAGCAAGGATCTCATTCAGATTTGATGGAGAAATTAAAACCTTTACAGACAAGCAAAAGCTAAGAGAATTCAGCACCACCAAACCAGCTTTACAAAAAATGCTAAAGGCATTCCTCTAGGCAGGAAACACAAGAGAAGGAAAAGACCTACAATAATAAACCCAAAACAATTAAGAAAATGGTAACAGGACCATACATATCGATAATTACCTTAAATGTAAATGGATTAAATGCTCCAACCAAAAGATGTAGACTGGCTGAATGAATAGAAAACCAACACCCATATATATACTGTCTACAAGAAACCCACTTCAGACCTAGGGAAACAGACTGAAAAGGAGGGGATGGAAAAAGATATTCCATGCAAATGGAAATCAGAAGAAAGCTGGAGTAGCAATTCTCATACCAGACAAAATAGACGTTAAAACAAAGACTATTACAAGAGACAAAGAAGGACACTACATAATGATCAAGTGATGGATCCAAGAAAAAGATATAACAACAGGAAATATTTACACACCCAACAAGGGGCACCACAATACATAAGGCAAATAACAACAGTGATAAAATCGGAAATCGACAGTAACACAATCATACTAGGGGACATTAACACCCCACTTTCACCAATGGACAGATCATCCAAAATGAAAATAAATAAGGAAACACAACCTTTAAATGATACATTAAACAAGAAGAACTTAATTGATATTTACAGGACATTCCACCCAAAAACATCAGAATACACATTCTTCTCAAGTGTTCATGGAACATTCTCCAGGATAGATCACATCTTGGGTCACAAATCAAGCCTTGGTAAATTTAAGAAAATGGAAATCGTATCAAGTACTTTTTCCAACCATAACGCTATAAGACTAGATATAAATTACAGGAAAAAATCTGTAAGAAATACAAGCACACGGAGGCTAAACAGCACACTACTTCATAACCAAGAGATCACTGAAGAAATCAAAGAGGAAATCAAAAAATACTTAGAAACAAATGACAATGAAAACACAACGATGCAAAACCTATGGGATGCAGCGAAAGCAGTTCTAAGAGGGAAGTTTATAGCAATACAACCCTACCTTAAGAAACAAGCAACATCTCAAATAAACAATCTAACCTTACACCTAAAGCAATTAGAGAAAGAGGAACAAAGACTCCCAAAGTTAGTAAAAAGAAAGAAATCATAAAGATCAGATCAGAAATAAATGAAAAAGAAATGAAGGAAACGATAGCAAAGATCAATAAAACTAAAAGCTGGTTCCTTGAGAAGATAAACAAAATTGATAAACCACTAGCCAGACTCATCAATAAAAATAGGGAGAAGAATCAAATCAACAGAATTAGAAAAGGAAAAGGAGAAGTAACAACTGACACTACAGAAATACAGAGGATCATGAGAGAATACTACAAGCAACTATATGCCAATAAAGTGGACAACCTGAAAACAATGGACAAATTCTTAGAAATGCACAACCTTCGGAGACTGAACCAGGAAGAAATAGAAAATATGAACAGACCAAACACAAGCACTGAAATTGAAAGTGTGATTAAAAATCTTCCAACAAAAAAAAGCCCAGGACCAGAGGGCTTCACAGGCGAATTCTATCAAACATTTAGAGAAGAGCTAACAACTATCCTTCTCAAACTCTGCCAAAATATAGCAGAGGGAACAATACTCCCAAACTCCTTCTACGAGGCCACCATCACCCTGATACCAAAATGAGACAAAGATGTCACAAAGAAAGAAAACTACAGGCCAATATCACTGATCAACATAGATGCAAAAATTCTCAACAGAATACTAGCAAACATAATCCAACAGCACATTAGAATGATCATACACTGTGATCAAGTGGGGTTTATCCCAGGAATGCAAGGATTCTTCAATATATGCAAATCAATCAACGTGATACACCATATTAACAAATTGAAGGACAAAAACCACATGATCATCTCAATAGATGCCGAATGCTTTCGACAAACTTCAACACCCATTTATGAAAAAAACCCTCCAGAAAGTAGGCACAGAGGGAACTCACCTCAACATAATAAAGGCCATATATGACAAACGCACAGCCAACATTGTCCTCAATGGTGAAAAACTGAAACCATTTCCACTAAGATCAGGAACAAGACAAGGTTGCCCACTCTCACCACCATTATTCAACATAGTTTTGGGAGTTTTAGCCACAGAAATCAGAGGAGAAAAAGAAATAAAAGGAATCCAAATTGGAAAAGAAGAAGTAAAGCTGTCACTGTTTGCAGATGGCATGATACTGTACATAGAGAATCCTAAAGATGCTACCAGAAAACTACTAGAGCTAATCAATGAATTTGGTAAGGTAGCAGGATACATAATTAATGCACAGAAATTTCTAGCATTCCTACAGACTAATGACGAAAAATCTGAAAGTGAAATTAAGAAAACACTCCCATTTACCATTGCAACAAAAAGAATAAAATACCTAGGAATAAACCTACCTAAGGAAAAAAATAACCTGTATGCAGAAAATTATAAGACACTGATGAAAGAAATTAAAGATGATACAAATAGATGGAGAGATATACCATGTTTTTGGATTGGAAGAATCAACATTGGGATAATGACTCTACTACCCCAAGCAATCTACAGTTTCAATGCAATCCCTATCAAACTACCACTGCCATTTTTCACAGAACTAGAACAAAAAATTTCACAACTTATATGGAATCACAAAACACCCTGAATAGCCAAAGCAATCTTGAGAAAGAAAAACAGAGCTGGAGGAATCAGTCTCCCTGACTTCAGACTATTCTACAAAGCTACAGTAATCAAGACAGTACAGTACTTGCACAAAAACAGAAATATTGATCAATGGAACAGGATACAAAGCCCAGAGATAAACCCACGCACATATGGTCACCTTATCTTTGATAATGGCGGGAAGAATATACAGTGGAGAAAAGGCAGCCTCTTTAATAGGTGGTGCTGGGAAAACTGGACAGCTACATGTAAAAGAATGAAATTAGAACACTCCCTAACACCATACACAAAAATAAACTGAAAATGGATTAAAGACCTAAATGTAAGGCCAGACACTATCAAACTCTTAGAGGAAAACATAGGCAGAACACTCTGTGACATAAATCACAGCAAGATCCTTTTTGACCCACCTCCTAGAGAAATGGAAATAAAAACAAAAATAAACAAATGGGACCTAATGAAACTTTAAAGCTTTTGCATAGCAAAGGAAAGCTTAAACAAGACGAAAAGACAACCCTCTGAATGGGAGAAAATATTTGCAAATGAAGCAACTGACAAAGGCTTAATCTCCAAAACATACAAGCAACTCATGCAGCTCAGTATCAAAAAAACAAACAACCCAATCCAAAAATGGGCAGAAGACCTATATAGACATTTCTCCAAAGAAGATATACAGATTGTCAACAAACACATGGAACAATGCTCAACATCATTAATCATTAGAGAAATGCAAATCAAAACTACAATGAGATATCATCTCACACCAGTCAGAATGGCCATCATCAAAAGAATCTACAAACAAAAAATGCTGGAGAGGGTGTGGACAAAAGGGAACCCTCTTGCACTGTTGGTAGGAATGTAAATTGATACAGCCACTATGGAGAACAGTATGGAGTTTCCTTAAAAAAGTATAAATAGAACTACCATATGACTCAGCAATCCCACTACTGGGCATATACTCTGAGAAAACCATAATTCAAAAAGATTCATGTACCAAAATGTTCACTGCAGCTCTATTTACAATAGCCAGGACATGGAAGCAACCTAAGTGTCCATCAACAGATGAATGGATAAAGAAGATATGGCACATAATTACACTGGAATATTACTCAGCCATCAAAAGGAACAAAACTGAGTTATTTGTAGTTAGGTGCATGGACCTCGAGAGTGTCATAAAGAGTGAAGTAAGTCAGAAATAGAAAAACGAATACCGTATGCTAACACATATATATATATATGGAATTTAAGGAAAAAAATGGTCAGAAAAGCCTAGGGGCAAGACGGGAATAAAGATGCAGACCTACTAGAGAATCGACTTGATACGGGGAGGGGGAAGGGTAAGCTGTGACAAAGTGAGAGAGTGGCATGGACATATATACACCACCAAAGGTAAAGTAGATAGCTAGTGGGAAGCAGCCTCATAGCATAGGGAGATCAGCTCGGTGCTTTGTGACCACCTAGAGGGCTCGGATAGGGAGTGTGGGCGGGAGGGAGATGCAAGAGGGAAGAGATATGGGGACATATGTATATGTATAACTGATCCACTTTGTTATAAAGCAGAAACTACCATTGTAAAGCAATTATACTCCAATAAAGATGTTAAAAAATAAAATAAAACACTGCAGAGAGTAATGATCAGTGGGGGCAAGGATTCTAAATAAAATAGGGAAGGGACTGAGTCACGATGGTAGCTCCGTTGTCTCTCATTCCATCAAATTACGAAGATTTTGTAAAAGACGTTTTCAGAAACATATTAAACGACAAGGAGAAGTGGCATAACAAACAGAAAAAAATAGATGGAAAAAATTTTGCACCAAGATAGGATCAAAACACTTCTAAGTGAACATGTCTGCTACTACTTAATAGTTGGGCTTGGTATTAGGGATCAGTTGGGATGCATCCTAAATGAACTATTTAGTTTCAAAGATAATGCCTAAATTTACTTTAGTTGCTATTACCAAATATCAGTGGTTCCTCTGTTTAGAGAAGCAAAGCAGACTTAGAGGTTCAAATTAAAAGACTTGTAGATTATGAATGAAGAAAACCAACTACATTACTAAAACCAACCAACCAACAACAAAAGAAAAACAATTAATATACTCGTGTAATATTAAAGAGAGCAAAGAACAAAGAGGAAAACTTTTTCAAACAAAAATGGAGTGTTGATTCTTAACTTCATAAATTTCTTCTCACTTTTATATTGATTTAGCTCTCCCAAAATTAGTTTATCCTCACTAGATAAGTCAAAACCCAGTGTTTAAAAACCCAACTTACAAACCTTTTGACCAGTAGAAGTCTCTATACTCCAACTAACTTTACTGAATTGTCCTTAACTAACTCTTGCTATGGTCTTGGCACAAATAGTGCAAGCTTCTCCTAGGGCAAACCTCCCCAATGGGACTCTTTCTCCTGTAGTAGAGGCTTCTGATGGCACCATATGCACCTCAGCTGTTTCTAATTTACCCAGTCAGCCTGGCTTTGAGTGGATGACTCAGAAGGCTGATTTTTTTCTTTGAAGAACCAAATGATTTTACACCAAATTCAGATTTAATAAACTTAAACGATTTCATAAAATGCTTATAATTTAAACATGAAAGGATTTCTTCACGGTCACCCTGAAAATTGCTTTCACCATTCAAAAATGAACAGCACTTATGGTGTATATTAAAATGCAAGTGAGTGGAGGAAGTCAGATGACAATGAACAATGTACTGAAATGATAAAAAAAAATGTGCAGGAGTAATCTTGTATTCATAAAGAATATATGATATATATTTTCTATACAAATTACCATTCTTATAATTCTCGTTTCATATATTAAATGTATATGTAAAATTTCTATGAGATTCAGAATACAAATAGAGCAAAATGAAATTGTCTGGGGAACCAAACTCAACTTTTCAACTGATGTTGAGCCCATGTATATAAAGAGATGCACCTTTAAAGCAATGAAATCCAAGGCAGAGCTGGATTAGCAGAAACAGAAATCAGACTGAGGTGAAAATGAATTACTTCTATGTGTTTGAAGGAAAGGGGGAAAAAGTACTTTTTTAGTGAACCTCAAGAAATTCTTCCATAAGCATTCATTTCAAACTGAAATGTTCCAGTTTAAGGTTTCACTGTAGTCAGAACACCTAAAGAACAGGAGCTCTAACCTATCCTATGAAAGAAGCAATTTATTTCATGAAAATATCCATAAACTATGGGAAAGAAAGCTACCCATCCTATACATCAAGTTCTCAAAAGAAACTGTGCCACCTCCTCAGAAAATGCTTCCTTTCTGTTTTCAATCTTCCTGCTCAGAAAGACATACCAAGAAGAACAGAGACTCGAGTTTAAGAGAAAAACCAATGTGAAAGTAGACAAAATCAAATATTCCACAATGAACAACTGGGGCTTGAAATATCAGATATTAGCTACATTTAAATAACATTTTTGAAAACATCATAATGATTAATAAAAGGCAACTGGAGTTGAATAGACATGTTTAATGTTTTAGTGTTTGGAAACCAAAGGAATCACTCAAATGTTATGATGAAAATACTTTACATTTATCCTCAAAATATCTTTTGTCTGGGAGGAATACATATCTGTTCGTTTTTAAATTCATATGACAAGTGTGTTTCTAAAACAGTATGTAGCCAAGGCTATAAAAGGTTAACACATTGTATAGAAATGTCAAATAACACTGAATACAGCAGACAGATTCCTATACAGGCAGACAGGCAAAGAGATACTCTTGAAGAAAAAAATTTTAAATTGCTCTCTTTTGACTGCATATCTAACTGCATGTCAATGTCAAGTTTCCATGAGACAGACATCTGTGAGCTTCAATTTCACATAGGCAGAATAGCAAGAAAATATCAGAAACTGTGGATGGATAAATATATAAGTATATTTATAAACATATCTTTAAAATATAGGAACTGTCAAAGTGGAATATTTTAATTAGGTAGCACATGAAGAAAGGTAACTGCAATAGATGTTTTTATTGAGGTATAATTAGCATAACATTATATTAGTTTCAGGTGTACAAGATAATAACTCGATATTTGTATATACTGCAAAGTGATCACCGTAGTTAAGCCCAGTTAACATCTGTCACCACACATATTTACAGTTTTTTCTTGTGACGAGAACATTCCACATCCCTGCAATGGATTTTGATGCAAAGTTGGTAAAAACAAAACAAAACAAAAGTTTTGGATTCCCAGCTAAGAGAAGCAAAGCAAATTATAAAGGAAAAATCCTAATTAAGGTCTATGAGTGAGACCAAGAACTGGAATAAATGCATAATATTTCAGAATCAATGATAATGACAGCCAGAGTTCATTTCATTTAAAAACCTAGTACCAAGGTATAGTAAGAGGCAGCATAATTTTGAAACTAGGAGCAGATTCTGGAATTGGATCACCTATGTGTGAATCTCTGCCCATGTTAGCTGTGTGAGCTTGGGCAAGTTACTTAACCTCTCTGTGCCTTAGTTTCTTTATCTGTAAAATGTGGATCACTGCAATATTCTACCTCACAGAGTTATTATGAGGATTAAATAACTTAATGTGCACAGAGGACTTAGTATAGAATCTGACACATAATTACTACTTGATAATTGTTAGTTAGCTAGTTTTAAAATACCGTGTTTACTAAGAATCTTTAATTTTAGCTATTTAAATAGGAATTTCCATCTTTGGAAAAAAAATGTCTTCAATAAACTACTCTTGCAGTAAAATGCTATTAGTCAAACCACATGACATAATGAAAGTCACTCCCACCTATAGCTTTCATTAATTGCAGACAAAATACCTAGTAAAAATAGCTTAAAATTTTAATAATTATCTTCAAAATAATATATCTTCAAAATATAACTATATAACTTTTCTAGGATAGTCACTGCAAAGAGCTATGGAAATAAATAAATAAATGGACGAATGAATGAATGAATGAATGAGCAGGCCTAAAGAAGCTCCATCTCTGCATCAGCTTTGGTGGTTTATGGAATGGAATGTGGACAACAAAGAAAGGCGATCTGAATACTGCTGTTGTAGGCACAAACTTTGTAATCATTATGAGCAACCGCCATGTATTAAATACTTAGGAAAGGCCCTAGAGATACAAAAATGTTACTAGACACTTGCCCTGTCCTCAAGAGCAAAGCAGTCTAGATGTGGAAACAAAACACACACATACACACATAATAGCTTCCATGAGCAGTGCAGACCTAGTGGAACTTAAGCTACTACAAGAGTGTTGTCATGAACAGCAATGGAACTGGCTTTCATTCATCTCCATGTAACATTTGAACAGAATATAAGGGAATATGTACATCTATTTTTCCTCATTTCCTCTTTATTATACATCTATAAGGTAGTCTTAGCCCTATTTGATAGAAGGAATTGAGATTCAGAGACATTAAGTAATCGATCATGGACACTTAAACAAAAATGGAAGAGCTGAAATACGAAATCTGATCTACACTATAACATTATGGATGTCGTATATGTTAACAAGAATGAAACTGATGGCTGAATTGTCCTGAGCAAAGTTATCTGTAGGATGCATGATAAATGCATTAAAAACCTATACAATTCTCTTAAGGTCATAAGACTATAGCATCGCTGATTTATTTCCCAGTGAAAACAATTGCACACATGCACACATTGAGTAAAAAACACTGCTGCCATCCCCTAGTAAGACAGTAACGGGAGTGACGTGACACCAAAATGATTTACAGATTCATTCCACATATGATATACTTCCTCTACACTGACCTTCCCTTTTTTGAAGATGGGAGGTTGTAATCATTGAGTTTTACATACATGCAGGTCCAATGTGCAGTGTTTATGAATTAGCTGAATACAACATGCCTCTGAATGTGAGCTATTCAGCCTTTGCCTGTTCTCTGTTCCCTTACTAACCTATCCTTTCACACTCAGTTGTATGTGTTCACTGCCAGGAATTGGATTAACCGTTGAACATCTCCAAGTACAGAGGGTCTTCCCTACCATTCTGGTATCAGGAGACAGTAGTAGTTTACCTCAAGTAGTGAAAAGGACACATGGAACTGGAATAAAGAAGACATGAGTTCGAATCTCAGCTATACTCTGAACTAGCTGTATAACCATAGACAGGTTACTCAACTTCTCTGAGCTTCAGTTTTCAGATCTGTAAATCAGGAATAATGATATTTGCCTCCCTGAACATTGAACAGAATGCTGTATATTAAATACCTCTCTATGCACTAAGTACTCTAAAAGAGCTGATTTACTTTCCCATCTTCTTTATGGTTAGATAATGTGACAGCAATCATTTTAATCACATGAAGTTGTATTTCAATAGCATGACTTCACCAAAAATATATAGATTAAAATGCCATGTTATGTTCCTGTTTTAATGAATGGCACATTGAACATAAGAAGCAAATCACATCTTATAAATGGACAAAAGTTCAAATTATTTCTTGGATAACACCACCAAATACACAAATATTTGTTCTTATAATCACTATCATGTTTTTGTTCAGTTCTGAATATCCAGTTTCTCTGCAAGAAATTTACAAGTTGTCATATTAATTGTTTTCAGAAGGGACATAATGCAATTGGTGATCAGAATACATAAGAATTGAAGATAAATTAATTGGGAAACTTGGGATAATTGTTAAAATGAACTTATGTGGTAATGTCTTTCTGAATTTTAAGCAGGAAACTTTTGTCACTGATACTTTTTACTTATGGGCTAGTATTTGCTCTGAAAACAAAGTACTTGCCTGTAAAAAGAAACTAATTAATGACACAGAATTGTGTATGAAAATATCAGATTTAACAGACATGTGCTAGTTATCATGTTAGGGTTTTTTTTACATATGATATCTTATTTCTCATTTATCCTCACAAAAGTGAATGAAGCAAAAATTATTCCTATTTTACAAAAGAAGAGACTGAATTCAGAGAAGCTAAGCTATTTGCTCATAGACATTTAGTGAGTTTCTGGTAGTGCCAGAGTTTAACCCCAGAGATTCAAACGTCAAGCATAGCATCCTTTACATTCTACGACTACTGCTATGAAAATCAGAAATGCTGTACTGGGTCAGATCAGTGATTTATTCAGCTCTCAATGCCGGTGCTGGGAGTTACAGTATAACATGGAGGCCAGGGTAAAAAGCTGGTACTCCAAGACAGAGATCAGTCCCGGGATCAAAAGTCAGAAGGCATACCTGATTGAGCATTTGAGAAAAGTTAGTGAATTAAACCAGGCAAGCACACACATGTCTGAAAACACACAGGACAAAGCATGACAGGCCAGACCAAGCAAAGATATGGGAACTAGAAAGGCCTAAATCCTAGAGACTAAGGCAAATATGCAGGAATCTGGAAATTCACAGAAACCAAAGGGCCAGGCTCAGTATTTAGGAGAACAGACATATGGTACCAATAACAAGGCAGGTTCAAAACCAATGCAGCCCATTTCCTGGCCAGGTAGCTTCTTATACACTTTAACCAGGACAACAGATAGTTGTTGAAAGAGCCTCTCTCTCTAATACTGATCTCAAATAACAGTTCGAAAGTTTTAAAGCGTATTCTATCTTTCATATCTAATACCAATCAAACTTTTTTTTAATCTAAAAAACATAGGATGAAAAAAACAATCAAACATTTAGACTTTTATTGGTTGCATAAAGACCACTTGAGAAAAGAATTAAAAAGCACATATTTATAGGAAATTCTGAAGCATTTTTGAAAAATCACAAAGCTTGCATTTATGCTCAGAGATGATTAGGCAAAAGGCATTTCAGGATGCTGGGAAAAATCGGCCCTTAACAAAAGGTACTTGTCTCTAAAGGAATAATAGCTAAAACGCCTTCAGCTTATCGTATTGAGAGCACAGACAATGACATCATAGAAACAGCATAAATCACAAAGCACTTACTGCTTAATGTCATCATATGGAAGCACATTTTGCTGAGGTAAATATAATGGATGGGAACACTTTCTCCTTAATTACATGTGTTACAGGGACAACACGCACTATGAGAGATGCTGATCAGTGAATCTCAATGGAGCTCAATCTGCCCATTTCTCAGAGCCACGTCTTTGAAGTATACTTGATAAAATAAAAGTACCTTGTCTTTTGTCCATGTCATAATCAGAGATGCCTCGTACCCTCCCCTGATATAAAAAATATGGCTAGGTTAGGTGGGACAACCTAGCCAAATGCATTTATATCTCAAAATTCGCATTTCTTGGGTCTTTGTTTAGAATAGCACACCCTAAATGCCAACTCCTTACCCAGGCTTTCCTTCCACTAAGGCTTGAGCTCTGAGCATACTCAAACTGCCTTTTCCGTGTCCAAGTCAGCATGGCTCTTGAGCTTACAACAAAAACAACAAGCATAACAGCTACTAATTACTGAGCATTTACTATATGTCAAGCATTGTGCTATGCGCTTTATCTCATAGAAGTAAAGGCAGCGTTCTTGCTGCTGTCAAAGGCCAACCCCTCCATTTATGCTCTGGATTCTATGTCCTCCTGTTTTCTCTTCCTTGATCTCTCCTTCTCTAACAGATCACCTCTGCTGACATATGAACATGTGCTAGAATTTTTGATATTTTAAAAAAGAGATCCTTCCTTGATGACACATCCAGCTATCATCCTCATTAATCTATGCTTCTTCATAACCAAACTTCTCAAAAGGGTCCAATTCAATGGATATTTCTGCCCTCATTTTATACAGTTGACAATGCCCTCCTTCTTGAAACCTACTTAAAAGGTAGGTTTCCTTCTTTTATTTTTGCCATACCTCTTCATCTCCTTCACTGGTTCTTCATTAGCCATACCCCCAGAGACTGATCCTGGACACCCTCATTCCTTCTCTTTCTAAATTCTCTCTCTTGGTTATGTCATCCAGTATCATAATCTTAAAAATATAGTATATTGACTACTCTCAAAAGTATATCCCTGGTCCATAATTCTGTGAACCCCAGACTTGTAGAAAAACTGCCTAATTTGAAACTTTTATATTCATATTCCACAGGCACCTCACATTTACATCAAAAACTAAACTTTGCCATTCCCAAAACTTATGCCTAAATCTACTCTCAGTTTTCTCCATCTCAATAAATGGTACCACTACAGAACCAGCTGAGTAAGCTAGAGACCAAGGTATCATCCTTTATCTCAATCTCTACATCTATCATCTTTACTTATTTATTTATTATTAGTAGTGTTAACAACACTTGTATCAATAATAAGAGGAGATAGCCCTTCTTGAACACCTAGTATGTGCCAGGCACTGTGCTAAGTGTTATAGCTGTATTAATTCATTTAATCCTCATACCAAGCTTTTGAGGTATGTACTATCATTAGTCCCACTTTATAAATGAGAAGACTGGAGCCACAGGATGAAATAAGTTGCCTGAAGCCACACATCTATTAAATGATAAAGCTCGGATTTGAATCCGAGGCATCAGCCTCCAGAATCCATCCTTTTAGCCACTACACTAGGCTGCCTTATTTCAGTTTGATGTACAATGTGCCTCTGTATTTATTAGGTTTTTTGGATGGGCAGCTGCCCACTTGCTTAGGGAAAACAGTCTTCAATGACAATCTCCCTGTGATTCAGTTAACCTTCTAAGATATACATTACTACATATGTAGAAAGTTAAGCTCAAAAAGGTAAAGTAACTTGTTTAACAACATAAAGCTAGTAAGTGTTGGAGTTAGAACTTAATCCAACTCTTCATGAGTCCAGAGACCAAAAATTTAACCACCAGGCTATACTCAACCTTGTTGAGTTTGCCACACGGACAGATTTAAACAGCCATCATCCATTTCCTTATCACCACACCTCAGACTATCAAATCACAGCCAAGCTCTTATGGTACAAAGACAACTTTGCCTTAGGATCATAAAGTCATTAGCAGCTATGCTCGGTTTTAAAGCCATATTTTTTTGTTAGCCATTCTGAGAGACATGAGGGCATCCTAGGAAAGAAGGACTAGTAGAGAATAAGATGAAAAATGAAAACACTCTTTGTCTACAGGGCTGGCTGTGAGGCTTCCTTCATGTACAAAGATGAGAGTATTGACCCACTATCAGTAGGGCGGAAACTCAGGAATTCTTTCTCTAATAGCAGACATGGAAAGCTAGTATACATCTAGTCACTTCTGTAAAATATCCTCCAGGATAAAGAGCACTGACTGGAGTAATGAACTAGAGTTACACTACAGTCCATGGGAAAATCAAATCCATATCTCTGGCCAAAATATGTTAGAGAAAAGTCATACAAGTTATATAATATCCTCAAAAAAACCTATTTTTTTCCAAGCAGGTCACATGTCAAAGCACAGAAAGAGTAAAAACATAGAGGGGCTCTAGGAGACTGGCTACAGGGAACCATTAAAATTTTATCTATAAACATGAAATCTGACTAGCATGGGATTAAATTTGAAGGGGTTTCCCAAAACAGAAATTCTGCCTCCAAAATGTATATATGCTGGACTTGACTTTATTTATTCTATTAATTGCTCAGTTAAAAACTTATATGATGTCAGTAGAAGGACAAAATGAAAAGCATAGGAACCAAAAACAATAGGAAAAAAATAGTAAAGGGGGAGGGAGGGAGGGATGGAAGTGGCCCAGAATGAAACAGAAGGACATGAAGCAGAGGACAGAGGAGATATTAAACAATTAGCTTTGGCATTAGAAAGCTAAATGTAAAAACATTTACAAAATTGCTTACACGGACTTTATCTTATACTACATCTTAAGTCACAGAACTCTAATGCAAACACACTGCATGTGCCAAGCAAGATGTATTCATATGCACTATAAATCATAATGAAATTATTTTAAATAGCATGACTAGGCTCTTAAGCTATCTGTTTCTGATAATATTTACGTAACAGTTTTTACATCTTTAGAAGGGCATTGGCTCTCATTCAGTGTTTCCTGGCCCATGTCTCCTATGTCATCTACAGACTTAGTACCCAAGTTTGTCCACATATGGTTACTTGGTTCCTTGTAGATGGAAGGGCACCACAAGCTGAGGAATGCAGAAAGCCTCAAGAAGCTGGAAAAAGCAAAGATATAGATTTTCTCCTAGTGCCTCCAGAAAGGAATGCAGACCTATACACAGTGAGACTCATTTTGGACTTCTGGCTTCAAGAACTGTAAGATAATAAATGGGTGTTTTTTTAAGCCACGACGTTTGTTGTAATTTGTTACAACAGCCATAGGAATCAAATACATTTCCTTTCCCATTTCTTTGATTTCTAAGCCCTTTCTCTTTCTCCATTACTAATCTCATGCAATTTTTTCAATGGGAATATCAGCACCTCAATCTCTTATCTTGGTTTACCAAGCACAGGCTGCCAAAACCAAGGAATGTCTTCATCTTCACACACAGCTCCTCTCTCAGCTCTTGCCATTTAGTTACAACAATCCAAAGACCTGATGGATTAATTTGTAGCCTCAAATGACATCTGTCCCCTTCATTTATACCATATTCCAACTTTCTCATGTTATTGTCCTCCTACATTATTGTCCTCTCTTCCTCCTGTGCTGCTTCAAAGGGTAAAAGAACAAAAAAGGGATACAACCACTCATGTTGGTTACTTGGCTTTCACTTGCCCTGATGTAGAGACAAAGCAAAGGCATACTTGTATAATGGAAACTGCCACACAAAGGGACAGAATTTGACATGAAGAAATGGATGTTTCATCTAAATCTATGCCTCCTTACTGGTGCACAAAGAGAAAGACAAATGAGGGAGGGTGACGATGGAAGAACTATTATCAAAAATTCTATTACCCTCTAACAATCAAAGAAAGGCAGGTAGGAATCCAAAGGTCTTCCTCTATGTACAATAATATGACAGGTCTCATTAATTCAATCAAGTGCCATTGAATGGCTAAACTGTATGCCTGACATTTTGCTCAGTTCTAAGGGTGATAGAAATTAAGTAGGGTCATAGTCCCTTCCCTGTGGGAGTTTACAGTCCTATCCTGTTAGGGTAACAAAATCATCATCTATTAAAGAATTAGAAACTATCCCAATACAATATAAGCAGCACCGCTGGTGTAGTGGTATCATGCAAGATTCCCCAATACAATATATTATCAAGAACTAAATCTTATGATTCTTGTTCAATGAAGTATACACTACAGAAAAAGGTGAGATCAATGAAGGCCAGAGTATGTGGAGAAAGCTTCTTAAATTGGTTTCCAGATGAGAAAGCCACTATTTTGCCACTGACTTAATTTCTTCAGCATAAGTGCTCTTTGTGAATGAGGATGAAGATGAAGATATCTGTAAAGGTTCATTCCTAGGTCAGGGCTAGCCCATATGAGTCACTCTGCTTTCCCTGCTACTGAGAGCAGAGTCTTTACTCCTGGTACTCATTCTCAGAGAGACAGCTAGGATAATGGAATAAAAGAGATGGAAAAAAATGGAAAGAGGCATTAGGTGAAAAAAAAACAGAGTCTAAATAAAGCAAAGCTAGAAAGAGAGATAAAGAAAAAAGTGGCATCCATCAGTCTTCAAAATGACAATTATAGGCTCCTCGTCAAAGCTCATAGCACTGAGGATAAGAGAGTCGTGAGAACTAAGCCTAACATCTCCCCAAATGCTGCTTCAGTGGCACAAAGACACAGCTCTAGTTTTTTTCTCTCTCTTGATCTTGCCCACCAGGAGCTTAAGGACACCCTTGGAAGATGTATTCCAGATTGCTGACAGCAGAACTCACTGACATTGGGCCCTGTTCTCCAAACCGTCAATACTATACCCAAGATAATAATAATGAAAAGAAGCTAAATCTGACTCTATCATGACAGGACTGAAAAAGTGACCACATTGTAAGTGGCAGCCTGTAATTTACAAAAGTCTGGGAGGTATACAACTCTGGCCCAAAGCACATGGCATACAGTAGACACTCAATATATGCTTGTCGAATGAATGCTCAAACGAGTGACTGTACAGTACAACATAAGCTCGAGAATATGGAGGCTTTCTAGTATAATACCACTAATAATATCATGAACTTGCTTTCAATGAACGTTCATGGGACTCAGGACACTGTTTCCCACAAAGGATATTCTTAGGCTTCCAGTTCTTGCCTATCTCTTCAGTCTCCACTGATACCATCCTCCCACTTGCTCACCAGGCTCCACTGACCTTCTTTCAAATCCCCAGATGTCTGCTGCTTTCTGCCATCTCAGGGCAATTGCATATGCTTTTTTCTCTGTCCAGAATACAACCTCTTCTCTTCACCCCACCACCACTGACTAGCTCCTACTCATCCTTGAGGTCCCTGGATTTTTCAATCTCCTATTTGAACCAGTATATAGTTTATAATATTCATGTTTTTTCATGTTTTTTCATAAGAAAAACAGTTGATGTCAGGAAAGGTCTGTAATAGCATGTCCTTAGTGTCATTGTCATAGTTGGAAAAATAAGCTGATCAGACCATGAGTCTTGCCCATTGTACTAATTCTTAAATTTTGTGCCTAGTGTAGCCTAGTGACAAAGAAAGATACAACAAAAGTAAATTAAACAGAGTTGAGAACTACTCATTCTCTTTGATTTTTATTCTACAGTCCAAGAATCAGTCCCATTCCTCCCTGCACATTCCCTCCTGCAGCACATTTCCCACCA
This sequence comes from Globicephala melas, assembly GCF_963455315.2. Taxonomy (NCBI): domain Eukaryota; kingdom Metazoa; phylum Chordata; class Mammalia; order Artiodactyla; family Delphinidae; genus Globicephala; species Globicephala melas. Next base: position 39,135,341 of record NC_083335.1, read on the forward strand.
CCACACTATCAATCCCCTCTCTATATTCTGACCCCGTTCAAAACTCAGAAAATGAACCTGCTGAAGTAATGGAAAAGTAACTGAAACCCCAGAAGAATGGGGCAATGAGTGTAATTTTGTTTCTATGCTCCAGTCTCTTCCAAGGCAAATGAACCTATGGGCCACCTACTATCAGAATCTATCCCAAGTACCCTCCCCATCAACGTGCCTTCACAAAACAGAGTTTACCAGCTATAGCAGCATAAATACTGACGCTTTTGTTAAGGCAGGAAAAAAACCCACTATCTTATTTGCTTTCATTCTCCACTAAGACTCCACTAGAAATTCCTTCCTTGGCAATACTCTCATTGTGGTTGTAGTGGGAATGACAGCATGGCCTCCACGAACATCATGATGCACAGTGGTTTCTCTCTCTATGCTGTTTGACAGGAAAGATCTATAGGTCAGCTGTTGTGTTTTGGTCCAAACCCAAGCATGATAATGAGATGCTAATGTAGCATAAGTAAATCCCTATTTTATGTCATTAATAGAAATATAGACACTGACATATTGTAAACACTAATAGTATAAGGGCCCAGTATGCAGACCACAAAGAGGGTCTCCTGGGGGTGTAGGAGCACAGGCTGAAAATTACTGAATTTAGCATATTTTGTCATTCTATGTTCCTTCTTCAGAGGGTGCTATTTGATGAGTGGTATCGTTGCCTCTTGAAATGAAGTTCAAAGCACTTAGTTGCATTTCAAGTTTCTCAGTTGCCATTTGCATTGCCCTTCCTGTCATCATAATAAACTGTATTTTTTTCCTTCTCAAAATCATTAACCTATGTGAGATAAGAGGCATTTCTTATTAGTGCAATTGCAGAACTGACAGAAAAGGGGCCCAGAAAGGCACCAAGATTCTATCTGGGCACATGGCTCGGGTTCCTGCCGCAAATGGCTTTCAGTCTCTCAGTTATCAGATCCTTCACTGCCTGTCTGCTCCTCCTTCAAGACTGTAACCAGAGAGAACAGACCTTCTCTGAACTACTAGACAAGGTCATCATTCTTCCATTACCCTACCCCCACCATGGGACCCAGATACTGCTTTCTTCTGAGTTACTACTGATGATTCATTAGGACCCCATATTGCACACTAACAGACTTAGATGAAGGTCTATTATCCTTTATTTCCAAAACTAGCTGCTTCACCCATGTTCTCTATCCATTACTCTTAGCCACCTCCCAAACTTTGTTCCCTCAATAACCTGGTTCCTTTTTACTGGCTCTTTTGCCAATGCTTTTCAAACACGTGTTGCCCCTTGCCCTTGTCCACCAAAACAAGAAGTGGGAAAAAAACACATTTGGTTTGATTCCGCTGCCATTTTAGAAATTAATTATTTTTCTCCTTCCATTCAATACCAAACTTGTGAAAATTTTTATCTCAACACCTCCATTTTCTCAGCAGCCCTTTGCTCCTTAATCTCCTATCTTCTGTCTTCCATGATCATCAAAACACAGCAATTATTCTCTCAAAGGTCACATATGACCTGCTTTTATCACTGTCTTTATTGTTGAACTCTGTAGTTTTCCCTGAGGTTGACCATCCCCCCTTCTTGACTTGTCTCTTCCTTGTGTTTTGTTTTGGTAACTGTCCAATTCTGGTTTTCTTCTTTCTTTCCTAACCAGTTATTAAATGTCTCCCCACTGATTCTTTATCTCATCCATGCAGGTGGGTATTAACTAAAGTTCTGTCTTCAGTCCTCTGTTCTTTTTGCCTCTAGCATTTTCTTGCTGAGGGGTAGGAAAACTTGATATAAAGCCAAAGTGGCAAATTCAAGTGCTTACAAGGGCCAGACAGGTAATGTAGATAACTGAAGAAAAAGATGGATGGGTGTAAGATACAAATAGGGAGTATAGGATGCTTGGGGTAAACTATAGCATTAGCTTCTATTTCTAAAGGATAGATGCTATACAGCCCCAGCCAATGTGTGCCGGGTTGGCCAAATGTGTCACTCCTGCCAATTTTTCATCAGAAATCTGAAGTCTGGATCTTTCTGCTAATTCTCAAAATTTCCAAATGTTAGTCACTGATTCATTTTTTTTAAATGATGTAGATTGTATCAGTTAGGACTGACTAGGTTATACTGTATTTACACATGACTCCAGATTCTTAGCTTACAGCAAAAGGTTGTTCCTTACCCACATTATAATCCCATCACAGGTTAGTTGCATATCTGCTGCACATCATGTTTAGTCTAGGACTCAGGCTGACACAGCTACTTCTATATTCTACTTCTATCTAGAATATTGATAAACAAACTCGTAGCAGAAGAAAAAGAAAACCTGGTGAATCATGCACTGAAACTATGTACTTAAATCATGCTTTATATTTCCTCTCCGGAATACTGCACATCACCTCTGCACACATTTCCTTTGCCAAAACAAGTCACATGGCCAAGGATGACTTTAATGGGAAGGAGGAGTTTAATCCTCTCCTAGAGAGAGGCGGCAAGTATTTGTGATCAATAGTACAATCTACTCTACTGGCTAAACACAACTATCCGTGGTCCATTACCAGTTTGCAACCTCTAAAGTTCAGTAAAGAGCAAGGAACAGAGACTCAGGAAATATGATTTGTCATTGCCACTCAGGACACTGGGCAAGTTACTTCACCAATTGGTCTCCTCTGTAAAAGGAGGGACTCAGAATAGATGATATTTAAAGTCTCCTTACAGACCTACTATACTGAATGTGTGAACAGCTCTGTAAAGATAGAAAACTATTGAGCCTGAACCTGCAAAACTGCTTTCATCCAAGTCCCAGTACTACATTTTCTAAAAATAGCTGCACATTTTTATTTACATATCCAACCACCAGCATCCAGCAAGTCTTTTTTTTTTCATGAGAAAGCACCAATGCAGTTTATTTTAATTCTTCTAGTTTATGAGAATAACTTCTTAATGCTACATCAGAAGTCAATTCATCAATACTGAATTTGGAAAGCACAATCAAGAAAGACCCAAATTTTTATTGGGACTACACAACTTAGCATATACTAGATACCATGATTCTAGAACAAAATCAAAAGCAAAAATCTGAAATATGCATGACAAAAGTTCTTAAACTCCAGGGGATCCATGAACCACCCCAAACTGTATACAAAAGATTGTGTAGTGCATGCATAGATTTTTCTGGGTAAAGGTCCTGTAACTTTAATCAGCTTCTAGAGGGGCCCAAACAGTACACGGTAGAATTCTGATTTCCTCTGTGTTTTCAATAATGGAAGCTGTGGACCTTGGGAAGTTTACTTTTGCACGTTTAAGACTCAATTTTCATGGCAAGAGGGTAGAAAAGAAAAATAAAAGTAACTTGCGAGGACTGGGCAGGGAAAAACTCGGAAGTGTTCTTTACTTCATAAGTTTTAGTAACATGTTCTGGTTTAGAGAGGGGAAATGGGGACATCAGTGGTAACATCATAAGCTGAAACAAGGAGACTCCTACAGGGATTTTTCAGGTCCTTAGAAAAACCAAACTTTAGTATGAATAAAGCAATAGCAAGAATGAAAAATGCAATTTAACTCAGGTCTAATTTTCTGTTTCTGCATATTAACAACTTATTTTTGATTTCTGAATATCAAAAACTTCAATCAGAATACTTTAAAAATATTATTCTGCATGCACTTAACAAATATGACAAAAGACAAGAATCCAGTTGTCTTGTTCACATATATTTAAAATCGGCCAGTACAGATAATCACGAACACTTCACTGCATTGATCTGAGGGCATCCTACCTCTATGCACACGTTCATGTAACACTACTAGTAATTACCCTGGAGCAGAGGCAAAACGGAGATGGAGGAATCACCCTACAAAGCAAGTTTAAGGGATTAAACGTCATCATCGTCTTCATCGTCATCATCACTACTGAGGACAAAGCTGCTGCCTGTGGACAGGGGCCCTTCCTCCTTAACATTCCCTGAATCACCCACAGTCCCTCTCTCAGTGGAATCTTCTTCCTTCTCATCTGACTCTTCGTCAAACCCCTTCTCAGAGCCTTCTTCATCAAACATTTTCCCAGAGCTGTCACCTTTGAATTCTGATTTTTCAGAGTTACTTTCTTCTACCTCTTTTTTAAGAATGTTTTCACTAAATTCCTCTCAGAGCCCTCTTTCTCAAAACCTTTCTCAAGGCCGTTCTCATCAGGATCTGTTTTGAGTCTCTTCTTTTTGGGCTCTCTTTCTGCACCATTCTCTTTCGACTCTTTTTTAGGACTACCCTCTTCATGCTCTTTCTCGGGGCTACGTTCTCCGGACTCTCTGTCGGGGAAGTCTTCTTCACTCACTCTTTTGGGACAGCCTTCCTCAAACACTCTTTCGAGGCAGCTCTCTTCAGATTCCTTTTGGGGACAGTCTTCTTCAGCCTCTTTTTCAGGGCCACTTTCTTTAGCATCTTTTTCAGAAGCATCTTCTTCAAGTTCTCCCCCATCTTCTGTTTTTTCAGACTTCTTTTCATCTGTAGGTTCTTCAAATTCCATTTCAGTTGCGGCTTCTTGAACATTCGTTTGAGATATGCAAGGGTGAAACATATTTCTGGTGATGACAACTCGCTTGTGGCGCATTCGGGATGGGCCAGCTCTTCTCTCAGGTCTCCAATCCAAGTGCTTTTGCCACACAGACAGCTTTTTCTTATAGTCTTTGCACTTCTTTTTCTTCTTTGAGGTGTCATATTCCCCTTTCAGTGGAAACTTTGCCACCTCCACATGTAATCTGTAGCCTCTAATTTCATCATCATCCAAAAGTTTTAATGCAAGTTCCACAGACTCTCTCTTCAAATAACAGCAAAGTCCATCTCCTTTAAGATTTCCTTGATTATCTTTGTAAAGCTTGACCTTAAATTCCTCTGTTTGAGGATCTGTCATAATAATGCCAAACGTGGACATGAGCTGTATAAATTAATCCACTGTAATATCTGGAGGCAGACCAGAAACATACACATTTGTGTCTCTGCTTTCATCAGGATGAAACCATCCTGATTCACCCTTTCTCTTTTCTCCCCTCTTTTTGGTATCACTGGGTTCGGGGGATTTTCTTTGCGGAGGTTCCTCTGCAGTCCTAGCACTGACATCTTGGACATTCACAGTAGAACTAGACGCACCGTCGTTAGAAAAGCCATAATTGGCCTGATATGTAGCAATAAAATCTTCAGTGATCTTGGGGAACCAAGCCTTCTTGTCCAGGTCCCACTCGTATGGGGTGTCAGTCGGCTGCTGCTGGAAAGAATCGTTTTCTCCACCGGGATCTTTCTCGGTGTCGCCGTCCTCAGTGCCTCCGTACAATTCTTGCATTCGCAACTGCTCATCAAACTCGTCGTTCTCATCCAAGTTGTTGCCGCTCATGTTGCCGACTTAGCCCAGGTGCAGTGTCCGGGAGAGTGAAGAGGCCGAAGTGACGCTGGCTCGCCCCGCTGGGTCTTGACACCACCGCTCGATCCACAACGCGGCAGGAGCGGGCACATTCTAAGATGACTGCGGGTCCCGGTGCAACGCCTGGAAACCGCTTGACAACGGAGGCCCGTTGACGCTGACGCAGTCGCCATTGTTGACACAGCCGCCATTGTTGACGCGGCACAACGTCGCCATCCAGCAAGTCTTAATCCAAGCTGCTCTTCACTCCAACACTGATTTTCTTATTTGTAAAAGGTTCCACTGACAACCCAACTAATATGTTTGGAATCATCCTTATCTCTTTTATTTCTTTTATTTCTCTAGTCCCCCATCTCCAGCTAGTCATGAAGCTCTAGAAATATTGTCCTCCTGATATTTCTTCCATCCATCCCTTCCTTTTCAGTCTGATTGCTATCAATAGTATCCATGCTTCTTATCTATTCATATCTGAATAGCTGACCTGGCTTACTATCTTGGCTCTTGCCACTCCTATTGCTGAAGTGTCAGTGCTGTCATACAATCATCTCCTTACCCCATCCACGTAACTCCCACAGCCTCACCCCTATTCAAAACCTTCAGTAACTCCTTGCTGCCTTCAGGTCAAAACTCCTTCACCTGACATTCAGGTTGCCTTCAGTAACTGACTATATAACTTTAAGCCATTTAATAAACAGATGCTCAACACCACTAATTATTAGAGAAATGCAAATCAAAACTACAGTGAGGTATCACCTCACACCAGTCAGAATGGCCATCAAAAAGTCTACAAATAACAAACGTTGGGGAGGATGTGGAGAAAAAGGAACCCTTTTCACTGGTTTCATCCCCACTATTGGTGGGAATGAAAATTGGTGCAGCCACTGTGGAAAACAGTATGGATGTTCCTCAAGAAACTAAAAATAGAACTACCATATGATCCAGCAATTTCACTCCTGGATATATATCCAGAAAAAAAAACGAAAACACTAATTTGAAAAGATACATGCACCACAATGTTCATAGCAGCACTATTTATAATAAAAGAAGCAATCCAAGTGCCCATCAACAGACCATTGGAGTAAGATGTAGTATATATACAATGGAATATTAGTCGTAAAAAGAATGAAATGCTGTCATTTGCAGCAACATAGATGGACCTAGAGAATATTATGCTTAGTGAAATAAGTCAGAGAAAGACAAATACTGTATAACACCACTTAAATATGGAATCTAAAAAGTAATGCAAATGGAAATATATGCAAGACAGAAACAGACTCACAGATATAGAAAACAACTAGTGGTTGGTTACCAAAGGCGAGAGGGAATGGGGGAGGGGCAAGATAGGGGTATAGAATTAACAGATACAAACTACTATATATAAAATAGATAAGCAACAAGGATATACTGCATAGCACAAGGAATTATATCCATTATCTTGTAATGACCTATCACGGAGTATAACCTACAAAATACAGAATCACTATGCTATACAACTGAACCTGACATAATGTAAATCACCTATACTTCAATAAAAAATTTAAGCTGTTTAATTTCCCTGAGCCTAAACGTCCCCACTTGTGAAATGGACTTAATAACAGTTTACCCTACCTACTCCAAAGTGTTAGCATATCATATGAAGAAATGTTGATATAAAATATAAAGGTTGTAAGATGAACAATTGCTTAAGCAATCCAGAATTTCTACCACCACAAATGCAAATAATTTAATGAAGTTTTATATCACCAAAGTTAAGTTTTGGAAATGATTTTTCCCAAAGAGGAACCATCTAATGACTTGTTTGTATAGTCAGAGGTTGGAATAGATAAGCTGTCTCAAAGGTCTATTCTAATTGTGAAATTTTGTTGATACCTTATTACTGCTTACCTTAGAAACTGAGAGTAAAAGTAATTAAGTTACAGAAACTAAGGAATGCCTAGCAGTTAATATCATGTGTTCTGGAGTCAGCCAACATGGGTCCAAATCTTGACTCTCCCACCTAATAACTGTGTGAACTTAATAAACCTCATTAACTTGTAAATGGCATTACCATCTAAAATCTGTTTTGTTCATAAAGACAAAAACTGAAGTTACCCAAGAATCCATCTATATTGTGCACTTGCTAAAAAAGGAAAAAGAGTTTGATGTATTGACACAGAAATAACTCCAAGTCATGCTATTATGTAAAAGGGGAAGCAGATCAATATTTATGATAGAATCCAATTTTTGGACATATATGTTTATATACGGATGGAGAAAACCTAGAAGGATACACAACAAAGAGTTAACAGTGGTTATCTGTGGGGTAGGGATTGGCAGGGTAGGCACGTGGATTAAGAGGCAGGCATTTTTACTTCTCTATTCATACACTGTCATGCCAATAGAATTTTTTACAAGTCTGCATTATTTTATATTAAGCATTTTCCAAGGGGAAACAAATTCCATCTAGAGATGCTTGCTCTAATTTGAAGCCAAGGTCTTACCACTTCAGAATAAAAATAAATCCTATTATAAAGCATCACCATAGTCCAACAGAAGTAGACCTCAAACAGGCCTTAGCCTTTTCCTGCTAACTGACGTTTCCAGGAAAGTGACCTTACCCTCACCTAGTTTTCCCATAAATACTTAGGAATGTGAAGGAGTTGTGATCATTTATTTGCCCCTGGTGGGTACGTAGGTAGATTTGTAGCCAGAATCTGAAGAACAGTTGGGTGGGACCAGGAGAGAATTAAAAGAAAACAAAATAAGAATGGCAAAAGGATCTTTTAGAGTCTGGTAAAAATCCTTACTCTATGCAGATGGTGTAGCTCAAAGCTGCACATCCCTAGGGCGAGCTATGGGAACCTGAGAGCCATGTTTTCATCTGGGAACATAATGCCCCATCTACCGCTATACATAACCATCCCTCTATGTCTCTAGATCCTTTGCCATGAAAGAAATATCATCTCAATCTGTGTTTTTAGTGTCTTTCTTCCAGTCTCACCACTATCCTGTTTTGACAAGTACAGAGAAGTAAAAGCAGCCAACATTTACAGAGTACTACCATAGACCAGGCACTGTGTTAAGTGATTTACATGGATTATCTCACTTAATCTTCTCAGCTGAAGAAATAAGCCTCACAGAGGTCATCTCACTGATAAATAGTGGAGTCAACTGTCATGTAATAGGAAGCATAAACATAAGGATTCAATCATAAGGATTGAATCAAAGGTTGGTAAGGTTTTAGGATAGAAAGAAGGTCTGGATCATGGTACTTACTCTACAGGAGAGGTAGGACACTGCACTGGGGGGCAATGGGAATCCATCTAGGATGAAGGTAGCAAAAACATGTGGTAATGATGGAAGTAATAAAAAAAATCGCAGTCTAATAATAACAGCCAATATTTATTGAGTGTTAACTACCTACTAAACAAATCATATGCAGCATCTCATTAAATTCTCCCAATATAGTCACGTGAGGAAATGGCTCAGAAAGCTAATGTGGATCATCCAAGTTAGCAAGTGGTAAAGCCAGGATTCAAACTCCAGATATGCTTGATTCCAGAATGCCTAATCTCTATGGATATTCTGTCTTTTATAATTGTCATGACTCCCTCATATTTAGTATCTTAGTAATATTCAGACCATCCCATATTTCACTGCACAGGACAGGTTTTACCATTTGTTAATAAGAGTATAGATGTTCTGCTTCTCAGAGCCTGCCCTCTTTTCCAGCCAAGTACCTAGTTATCAATGCTATGGGCGCAGAGAAACTGGAGAGAGCTGTTTCAAGGTAGATTCTAACAAGATGCAAAGAGTTACCGAATCCAAACACCATTTGCCACAATCTATTTTGATACAAGCAAGCAGTCAAAACTGAAAGGGAATGAAATGAATTCTGTGGGTCTGGGTTTGACCCAAGGTGATCTTCTTCCCTTTTCAAGCACCATAAACCTCTGCAGCTAAGACATTTAGAGGTAACCTCGCCAAGATGCTGCACAACAATTTACTGAGTCCCACAGTCCTCCTCTGGAGCCTGTTTCCAGAAAACCCCAAAATGGCCCTTCCCAGCTGGATAACTGTATTTTTAAGCCAGTAGTTAATCTAGCCAAAAGATTAAGTCATCATCAGGAAGTGTATTGCCAACAAAGTTTAAGTGGTATGCTTATAAAAGGAAAACAATTTGAGCACTCTGAAATGTTCCTAATCAAGGTGTCCCTTTCCTGACAATTCTACTGCAATGAGTCTTTCAGAACACTCAGGAGTTATTCAGCTGCTGGTTTACTACCAATTTCTTTCCAGTTTCCTATACCCTCAGGGATACTGTCCTTAGGAAGCCACCCCCAACATCAGCAGCAGCCGCTGCCGAAACCCAAAATAAGCCACTTGTTTTGATGCACTGGCCAGACAGGAAGGTTTTCAAGAATGCTGTAAAACCAGCCCCATGACAAGTGTTGTACCGTAAAGCAAGGAGAGATCATTTCATGTCTTTTCTAAAATTCTTTTCATTCTAGCTTTCTCAATCAATCTGATTCACAAATTCCAAATGAAAACCATCGTGTAGAAATGGACAGGTTGGCAGTCCAGTGTATGGGTCAAAGAGAACCTACTGTCCCATGCAAGGAAATAGTTTGTCCATTGACCTTTGGCAGAAAAATGGTGGCAGGAGACCCAGTATAAGCCAGTGCAGAAGCCATTTCTCTCTGAAACTGGGAAATTGCATTGAAACTGTTTTGAAATCCACTTGCAGCAGGGCTGAAGTCTGGTCTACGCACTTATGTCTTAGTAGCTTTGATACAACAAAGGACTCTTACTTCAAAGAAATAAGACACATTCAGATAATTGTGCATCACCTTAAAGCTTAAAAAAAAATCCTATCCAGAATGTCGTCCTTTCTCTTGCCCATCTAAACTCTACCATTTCACAAGACTCGGCTGCAGTCTCAAAGGCTGAATAATATAATGCAGGCATTCTCAAATTTGGTGGCACAATAGAATCCCTCAGGGGAGCTTTTAAAACGGCCAATGTTCAATCCACTCCTCAGACTAAGTGAACCAGAATCCCAGAAGACTTGGGCCTGGCCATCACTATTAAGAAAAAAAAAAAAAACAACTTAATGACTCTAATGTGCGTTCAGGGTTGAGAATGACTAGTGTGGTTGCTAAGAGCGTAGACTTCTAGGTTCAAAAATATTTGAACTAGAATCTCCATTTCAATACTTTCCAGCTGTGTGACTCTGGGCAAAATTAGTCCACCTCTTGGAGTCTCAGTTTCTTTATCTGGAAAATGAGTGTAATAACACTGACCACATAAGCTTATTTGGAAGGTTGACGGAGATCATTTTTGATCTATGCTTAGCACATAGCAGGTTTGCCGTAAACATTAGCCATTGTTGTTGTCAGTGGCAGTTATGGGAAAATTTAAGAACCACTCCCAGTCTAAGATTACACAGTTTTAACCATTATAAAGAACTTTAGAGATCATTCTAATTTAGTCCACAGAGGTGATATGACACGCATTTCCTAAAAACATTTCCTAAGCTAGGCACTGTTGTCATTGACTCCAAATTCAGTGCTCTTTCCACTGTATTCATTTTGTTTCATTTCATCAAATGTATTGAACACTGACTATACAACTCTAAGGTAGGTTCTTAGGACAGAAAGATAAATTCATATCAAATTGACCCTACCCTTGAGTTTCCATCTAGTGGAGGAGTACAATGTGTAAACAGCAATATAATGTGCTTCTATAGACTCAGTGAGTTTAAGTTTCTATGAGCTCACCAGAGGTAACGTGGTTAACTCTGGGTGGGTTGATGAAGTTTGAACTGAGGAAGCTATGATTGAATAGTATGTTGAAAGATAAATAGGGGTTTTACAGGTAGGGAGGGATGTATGGAATGGATGTTTCAGGCACAGAAAACAGCAGGAGAAAAGGTACTATATCAGCATGCCTTTCAGCTCTATCTTCTTGGGACTCCTAGAACACTTGTCTGTAGCATTCATTTGTCAAATAATAATGTTTTGTCTCATGACACCTCTTCTATTTTAGCCTTGAACTATTTATCTCCTGTTACCTAATTTTTCAAGTCTTGTCACCTCAACTAGAATTTAAGCTTGAAGGAAGAAGAACCAGTTTAATAGATCACCATATCTTCCACAGTGCTTTCCATATAGTCTTAAACAGAGTGGCTGCTTAATGAATAGTTTTTGACTTGTTGATATAAAGGGGGGAAAGCAGAATAATCCTGAACATATCCGAAATTCACTACTCATTACCAGAACCTCCTGTGAAATAAAGTCTTTTTCACTTTCTCCTCCTGATTGTTCATATCATGGCCATCAAAAAGAGTCCTTTGAGCTCCTTCTGCATGCCCACTAATGAAGAATACTATGATATGCTAAGGTTAGCAGATGCCCACATGGTAGCAGCTCTTTGCATATTTCAATACCCTATTCTGTTTATACTGAGCAAATTCACAAAGATTTCAAAGTTAGGCCTAGGTAGTCATTGCTGAAAACTGCTGATAACAACAAGGCTGGACCAATTAGCCTGGGTCCCTGCACATTTCAAAAAGGCATCAGGCATTCTGATGAAATTGCAAAAAATGGATAAACTATGATGCCATTCTCTAGTAGCATCCCAAAGAAGTCTTCAGGCTGGGTGGCCTGGGGAAACCGAATAATCTAATGCTCGAGCAGGATGAAAAATTTCTACATTTCTTATAAACAGGGGGGCAGAATTTGAACTGAATGAAAAATCAGGATGAGCAGAGGGAATTTCTCCCACATAGAAACATTTTGAATGTTGACTTCAAGAGTGGAAAAAAACATGTTCTTACCCAGACCAGTCTTAGCCTCCATTGTGCACAACTGAGAGCCCCAAGTAGTGAGAAGCTGGCAAATCTAGGGTGGGAGAAGGAAAAGAAGATATCCTAACACATTTACCCTCCTGCAAGGACAGCTTGTTCAGTGTTTAGTAAATGCATTACCTCCATTATTCTCTCCTTTCTTCTTCCCCTCCAGTAGGCAACTCTTCCTACCCACCCATCATCTTCCTTCATCCCAAATGTCTGTTAATACTTCAAGACCTTCTTATAGACATATTGAGAAAGTTAAATGAGATAATGTCAAACACCAAACAGAGAGCTTATTGCACTGCAGGTGCAACCTTATACTATATGGAAAGATCTTGCACTGGGTGACCATCCTTTACCTGGCAGAGTTCAGGCCAACTCAGGTAGAAATGGGAGAGATGGGACAGTCAAGCAGAAACACCTAGGGACTCCTATTGTAGAAAATGGTGATTGTAAAGTCAAACTTTTTCTTGGCCACTCTAATAGAAAATGAATGCATAACACAACAGACGATCAAAGCACAACAGATAAGGGAGTGACTAAGTAAATTATGCTAGATAAACAAGAAGGAATATTAAGCAGCCATCAGAAATTAGAATCCTGAGTACTACGGACAAAGATGGAAAAGTATTGATGGGTAAATGGAAAAGGCAAAACATAAAACTCTGTGCATAAAATGGCTGAAATGACATAAAATTATGTAGGCATACACAAAATGAAAATAATTATGTTAGGTGGGTAGATTATAGTCATATAACATTAATTATATTAACAGTAGAAATATTAACTACAAAAAACAGATAAAGTATAAATCGGTTCTATTCAGCTTTATGATATATGATAACTTTCCTTTGGAAGTCAACTTATTTTTCTGATGTTGTTTACTTAGGCTGCTGTTAATATGAGTTTACAGTCTCTACGCCCTCATTAAGGGATGGTAGGAGGGGTAGGTAGGAGTGCAAAGTAATTCAGGAGTGTTCTGTGTTGCACGGGGAAGCTATTTGAGAGTAAATATTTGTTGTAAAATCTATTGGGAGAAAAATTTGAAGATATTTTTTAATGGTTATAGAGATACATGTTTAAATGGCCTATATATGAGTGGGAGAAAATGAAAATGAAAACGTGGAAGAGGAAACTATAAAGAAATGGTTGAATAGCTGTGTTTTGTGTACCAATTACATGATCCTGAATTCAGCTATTGCTAGAAATAAAGACATAAAACAATTGTTCCTTTTCCCTCTGAGTCAACCCTAAACTGCTACCAAATCACATACTGTTACCATGACCAAACCACCTCAAATAATGAAAGCAAACTTAAGTTTGCACTTCTAGACTAGGAAATACACATAACTTTATCCGATTTATAAATATTTATGTCATCTATGAAGTTCCAGCAAGATATTATGAGTACCAACTGCCCTCTTCCTCTGACATGAAAACAGAAAAACAAAACAAAAACCCAACTGAATGTTCAAGTCGATGAGGAAGCAGACAATTAAGAGGGCATGGAACATTTATCTGAATAATGGATATAATTTAATGATACCAACCACAGTCCCCTTAATGACAACCTGAACTTGCTCAGCACCTTATTCAGCAATATTTTCACACAGTCTAAGTAGCGATCAGAGCCCAAATCCCTGAAGATAATTATTTTATCAAAGTGACTCGAAATTTCACTCCTGCCACCAATTCTTTCCTATTTCAGGGACCGTTTGCTGGTCATTTTAGAGGAATTTGATGGAAAATATAATCAGAATAAATCAACAATGCATTTTCCTGCACTAGGCATAAAAGTCCCCCAGGGAGATGCTGCCATCCTAATGGATTTCCAGAGTCCTTCTGGAAGGCTGGATACATCATTGGTGTGGATGGTTGTTCACTTGAGGCACTCAGTTACCTAAGAACAGATAAGCTGGTCAATGGATTCTCTGACCTTTTTGGCAAAAACTATTGATGTCTTTCTTCTTCCCTGATATCTTCACATCGGCCCTTAGATTCTCAGAGTGCCCCACTACAGCAGCTCTCTAGATCATGCCCTCCTTAAGCAATATCTCAGGCTCTGTAACTTCCTCTCTCTCCTCTGCTTATCAAAACTGACCTGGGCTCCCCTCTTTCAGAGACCTGCTTTTTGCTGGAGAATGGTGAATTATTATTCAGATAAACAAGTGCCTCATACCTTTTTAAACTGTGAGGATCCTTCTTAAATGTCAAAAAAGTTGATCTTTTAATATTTGCTGATAAAAATGTAAAGACTGCATAATGACAGAAAATTATTAGCAATTCAGTAACATTTATGAATTAATTTGTATTTTACTAATTAAGTCAGCATCTATATACATTGGAAAATAATTGTACATATATATGTACTATTTCTCACTGATTCCATCTGCAGACATCAGTGTGCACACAGTGTCATGGATCCTTTGCAACAACTTTATAGTGCCTCACAGGTCTGAAGATAAGAGGTTAGCAACCACTAATATAAACTAGGCACTATTTATTGCATTTGTTTCATGCCTCTCATGGTAGACTGTGTTATCTATACATAATCTTATTTACAGCATTATGAATTTGATACTATCATCATCCCCCATTATACAGGTAAAGAATAGAGTTCAGAGAAATTGCATTCCTTGAGCACAATTACACAACTAGTTAAGTGGCAATCTTGAGATTCAAAAGCAGATCTAATTACAAAGTCCATGCACTTAATCCCCAAGCCATATTGCCTCCCATTAAGTATTCTTGTAGTAAATATGCTTCTACTTATCATCTTCTTAATCAAGTTAAACGTCACAAGGTATTTAAGAGATGATACTAATGATGGAGAATTACTTGGAGGTGAATCCCCAAAATCACACCCATGTGCCTAACTACTTCTGCTTAAGAATATGACCATGACATAGTATAGGGAAACTGCTTCGAAAAAAATAACTTGGATATGTAAATGTTTAGAAGATGTTTTAAATGGATCAAAATAGAAATATTTGGTTTTGTTTTAATAAACAGTTAAAAGCAGTCTTGCTCAAGAGAAAACCAGCTTATAAAAAAGAGTGGGTCCAAGTAGTAATTACAGCTTGTCAGTGGTTCTCAATATAGTCTTTGGACCAGCACTTGGGAATTTCTCAGGAATGCAAATTCTCAGCTTCTCACCCTACCCCCATAGCTCCTACCCTACCTCCTAAAGCAGAAGCTCTGATAATGGCACTCAGAAATCCATGTTTTCACAAGGCTTCTAGGTGATTCTGATGCACGCTGAAGCAAGTTCAAAAACTGTTGAACTAGATAGTTATTGACCAGAGTGACAGAGCTGGGAGGAGGGTAGGAATATGCTCACTACAAAGGCAAGATTCTGGTTGAAGAAAGACTAATCCAAGTGTATCAAGACTAGTATAATACAGTGATTAATAGTACATGCTCTGTGGTCATACAGACCTGGGTTTGATACCTAGCTTATTAGCTGTGTAATCTTGAGCAAGTAACTTAACCTGTCTGAACCTCAGTTCTTTCATCTGTAAAATGACAATTACAGTAATACCTCCTTCATAGGGTTGTCCTGAGGATTAGTTAATCCATGTAAAACACTTAGAACATGCCTGACATATAAGGAATGTGCAATAAAAGTAAGCTATAATTAAGTGGATGTCATCTTTGTTGAGTTGGAGCCAGTTTTGTCTAGACATGGAGGTGTTTCCATTAAGTCCATGAAAGGAGGCTTTAAGCTGCTTCTCTAAAGTGATAACAAAGGAATGGATAGGGTTCTCGTGAGAGTGAAGAGGGACTATTAAATGTACTTCACGTGAGGGAAGTTATGTTTATAATCACCTAAACAAAGGGTTTAAAAAAGATGACCACCAGCAATGACGGTGAAAAAAGCTAGACATGGGCTTAAAACTTAGTAACTGGGCAAAAAGAAGTTTGCAAATCTAAAGATATCTATGCCTGTGATCCTCGGGCACTTTAAACTGACCAGCTATTCTCCAGTTCAATGATACATACACTACTACTCAGACTGACTCTGGCGATACTGGTGGAGGTCCCCTTAACTGAAAGACAGACTCCCAAATGCTGTAGAATCTTGGCTGACACACTGTTCAGTTACAGAATTGTGAAGGTTTTGGAATGCCATTTTCTGTTTAGGAGTCAGGGTCTCACTTTAAATATTTTAAATCCAAATCATGGACTCTGGCATTCAACAAACCAGCACTCATATCCCAGATCTGCCTCTGATTAGGTCTGTGACCTTGGGTGAGTTACTTAATCTCTATCCCTCAGTTTCCTGGGTTATAAAATGGGGAATCACTCAACCTGTATTGCAAGGTTGTTGTTAGGCTGAGAAATAACACAAGAAAGTGCTCAGCACAGTGGCTGGCTCAGAGGAGCACGTGAAAAATGTTGATTTGCTTTCACTGTTGAACTATCTCATAATGGAGAGGTTGTCAAATTATTCTAGTGTTTTAATAGCTTCTTTGGAAAGAAAACATCACTGGCCTGATTGTACCTTTGTCATAGTGCAATGATTTTAATTTTGGAGAAGGCTAAGGAGGAATACTGAATTCTATCACCTGAGGCTTAGCTATCTAGTGCAGCAACCTGAGTTAGGGTCATAGTAAAGAATGAATCTGCCTCTTAAAGGCCTTCTATTGAACAAGAGCAAAAGGAGGCTCCCAAAGGGAAATAAGTTTATGAAATGCTGGATTAAGCAAAGTTAAACAAATGCCTTTATCATTAGATTTCTCAAAGTTTTCACTAACCTAACATATGTGGTAAATTTCCTAGAGGGAACCATACTATGGGAGCATTTCCCAGTGTGTTTGACCATGTAACACTTTTTCTGAAAAAAACACATACAGAGATGAGTATTGCATAGAACACACTTTGGGAAATATTGCCCTCATCATTCTATACCTTCTTTCAGTGACACAGGGGGAAATACAAGGAGGCAGAGCTCTCACAAGTCAGCTATCTTCCCTTTATAACATAAGTTAAATTGCCTTGTACCAAGTCATAGAGAAGTCCAAACTCCTCTGGACATACTGTAATCCTATTGTAGAGAATGTTGCTTTGGGGGGTTGAAGAGATAATTACAACTTAGGTAGCAGGATTTGGTCTTTATGGAAAAAGAAGAGATTTTACATATCTGTAGGGGAGAGAAGAAATGGGAAGAACCACCCTCTTCCCCCAAGCTCTTACATTTCCTGGCTTTACCCTAAGCACTGGCCACCTTTGTGAGGATTTCTTCACCCTGCTGTCTCTTTCTGCCTAGGACAGGGAAGGAGGAGTCACCATGATGAAGTTTTCTGATAGCAAGCAACATTTTTCACTGGAAGCTTGGGAGCACTTTACTTCCCATCCCTGCACAACATGTAAATCAGGGTCCCATTAGCCTTCTTTACTCTTTGGGCCAGCTCTGTTTCCTTCAACTGCTCAGCTCTTCCAGAAAGGTCCAGCGTCTCTCTAAGACCTCCCCTTTGCATTATTACTTATTACTGTCCATAACATCTATGGCACTGCCTCACATAATTTTTTCTCTTTTCTCAGGGCAAAGGCACCAAAGAGCTTGTTCCCAAAAAGCTAGTAAAAATATTAAACAATAATAATTTCCCCAAAATACCTTTAGTTTGAATATGACTTTTGTTTACAACTCTCAGAGGACACTAGGATGCCCATTTTCTTGTTGCATTCTCACTATATCCCTATGAAATAGCTAGAGTAAATATTGTTATCTTCATTTCATAGACAGGGAAAATAAAATTCAAAAAGTGAAATAAGTTTCTCACGGTTATTCAGCCAGTTAATGTCAGGGATGGAATTAGAAACCAGGTCTCCTGATTCCCAGTCTAGTGTTCTCCCTGCAAATGCCACCAGGATTAGTCTTGTTCTACTGGAAGTGAGATCTTTGTCTGAGGTCAGCAGCACACAGAGAAAAGTAGGAATTCAGTCAAATGCCTTCCCTAGCATGGTTCCCATATAGGGCAGACTTCTTCATTAGTCTTTTCATTGGAAATATCTGCCTGGATATTGAAACCACTGTAGGAACTTCAGATTGTTATCTGTTTCAACGTTACTTGCCCACTTAAGTCAATGAGGACTTGAAGATGATATCCCTTTTTGTCAGGAAGGACAAGTCTCTAGCAGGTTCCATACATACAGGAGCAATTTGTTAGAATTATTCTTAGAGATGGCTACATCCCAGCTGCAAGAGCAGAAGTTTATCTGAGTCCCCAGTGTAAGCAGAGTAATTTTACAGCAGACAAATGTATACATACCCCATCACCTAATGCTTCATGAAGGGAGAATTCATACTCCTGGAGAGATCCAAATAACAGAACAGGTCCTCAAGGCAGGGCCCTAAAAAGCCACAGTTGCTCCCTTTTCTAATAATCCAATCCATCATATTTTATTGCTAAGATCTGTACACTGTGAAAGAAAAAAAAAACACACGCAACCATAGCTTCAGATTTTGAGGAATTAAGATTTATGGTGAGGAAAAAGCAGCTGCAAAGTGAAAAAGGAGAAGGGAAGAGGTCTTTCTTCAAAGATTACTTTTTCTTCCGTGAAAACAAATGGTTTCTTCTCAGGCCTGCTCAGCAATGAGGCTGCTGAAAGTGGCTCTTTCCTCAGAGTTGACTTGCTCCTAAACCTAGTTCTGGGGTCAAAAGAAATCTATTTTTAGTCAATTACATCAGTCGAGAATAAATGCTACGCAGCCCTGATGTAAGCCAGTCTGGGCAAGGCACAAAGGAACATATTTTCCTCTCTACCCACCATGCTCCAGGCCAAAATGGTGAAACATTTGACTACAAAGAAGGGAAACTCACTCCCAAATCCTCTCCCACAAAACCACTTTATGTTTTCCTAAGGGGTAGGTTCATTTGGAAGGAAGAGCTAATGAGAAAAGAAAAGCCATCTTTCCATCAAGTTCCTGAACTATTATTCTACATCCAGCAAAATCTGGAGGTCCGTAAAGAAATGACCCTACAGCAGAGCCAGAGAGTCCCCATATAGGAGATGCTAAAGAACACAAAGGAAGAGAAGAAGAAAGGGAACACAATTACAGAGAAACTACTCTTTAACTCAAGTAATAACATCTTATTTCAAGTGTCCTTTGCCTGTTATGAGCTATAAGAGAAAATATGCATTAATTCTTATCACTGGGGAAATCTTCACCACTATCAACACTTCCATTCACCTATTCCCCTCATGGAAATACTAACTACAAATAGACATGTATTTATGAAAACACAAAATTTTGATATCAAGGACAGCATAACTCCCTCCACATACATCACAACAGAGCTTGCTCTTTTCTGAAACCATTCTCAAGGTGAGCTTGCCTATTTCCACAATATCCTGTACAAAAATGTCTGTCCCAAAGATGGAGCCATCCAAATATTTATCACATTATGAACCTCATCACCCATCTTCCTCCCTGACGAGGCACAGGGTAGGAAATCAACAAAATGAGATAGTGGTACAGATAGGTACTTATCTAATTAACCACCACCATGAAACGTGTTGAAAAGGGCTGTGAATGGGAACGGTGGGAGTTGCAATGGAAAGAAAATGCTGAAGTCTGCTCTCAAAAGCCAGTATCTTGTCATCACAGAAAATTTACTTAATGATAGCTCCCTCTCCTGTACTCCAGCACCACTTAAACACAGTGCCACATTCCCAGCATTTCTGTATTAGAGTGTGTTGTTCTCTGAAGATGTCAGGCACTTTCCTGTTATCTCCAGTAGAAAACTGCAAACTGCTGAAAAGCATGGACTGTTTCTCTACACTTTGCTATCCTCTATGCTGCCTGTTATATGAGAAGTGGGTAGGAAACACCTGGTAATATCATATTCCTCCTCTAATATTTATTAGCTTGGAAATGAAGTCAAACCTTTACACTTGGTGGGATTTTCTTGAACACAGTTGACTCTTACATACATGTAAATTAGTCAATGGCTAATGGCCCATCACACATTTTACAGAGTCCCTGAGATATTTTCCAGCACTGAAATCAAGTTGCCGGCTCCAAGGCAAATCTTCCGATTATTAATCAGTGGTAACAGTGAGGGGTGGTGACAAGAACACTGAACTGGGAAACAGCAGATTCACCTTAGAGTTGTAGCTGTAACATTAACCAGTCGGTGCTCCTGGTAAGTCACTGACCCTGGGTTTCTTCATCTGCATAATGGTGGTGGTGAAGGGGGGTGATTAATACCTGCTGTTTTGAAAATCCAAATGTAGTATATCACTTTCTCTCTACTTCAATTCTACAGACATTTACTGATCTAGTATGTGTTGTCACTAAGAGAAAAACTATCATTCCTACCATCCAGCTCTGCCTCCTACCAATCATAGAACCTAAACAGCAGCTAATTAGCTTCTATAGATTAAGTTTTGCAAATTAGACCCAATTATCATGACAAACATCATCTACAAACAATGATTGTCTACTTTGAGTAGACTACAAAGAGGTACACAATTTCTGCCTACTACCCATTTACCTTTCACTACAGAATGCTTACTCATTCAATGCTAATTTACTGAGCACATATTATGTTGCAGCCCCTGTGCTGTACGCTGTGATATAATAGTGGAGAGGACTGGCACAGACCCTTCCCTCTTGTCCTCCTGAATTTATTTATTCATTTTCATTTTTTTCTTTCATTTCTGTTTTTGTTTTGCCCTCCTGAATTTAGAGTTTAGAGGCAGAAAAGCAGATTCTCAGCCTCCCAATGGGCCTTATGGAGGAAACATACCATTAAGTTCACCCTCAACCTGAATTATAAACAATACAAAGCAAATCTACATATGAAAACTATGGCAGCCCATAGCTTGAGCCACTCAAGAATCCAGAAGGTGGCCTTAACAGTGGCTACTCCCATCACAGCCTCAGTTCCTCAGCTGGAAAATGTGAAATGTAAAATATGACTTTCAATCACCTGGAATAAAGAACCAAGGTCTTAATAATGCCAACATTTAATGGGATAATGAGATTTCAAATTTTTAATGAATTTTGACCGGGAGAAATAATATGAGACTGGTTTAGTGACAGTTACTTTATGGTCTTGCTTCTCTTGGGTATTTATTAAAGCAAATTCTCTTCACTGATGGATGGAAACTAATTTAAAATGTCCCTGATACTTAAAGTCCCTTAAATTTTTTCTTTTCTTTTCTCTTTGCAGGAGTTTAGAGGTATCCTCTAAATAAATTTAAACAAAATGAAGATTAAGCAAGTTGATTATGAGGGCCATGCTCCAGATCACCAATTTTACTCCAATAACTCCAGGACTATTCTCTTAACCTCCACAACTATCAACCATTCTTTTCTTTGTTTTCACTGCTACACTTACCCCCACCCCAGCCCCACGATACACTGTCTATGTATCTTTGATCTGTTTCTCCTATCATACTACTAAAAATGGCTATGAAAGTGCTCTGAAAGCCATAAAATGCTATAACAATGTTAGTAGTGTGTTTCTCTATGCAACAAAAATGTGTTTAGTGCCTACTCTATGCTGGAGACACCAGGAATCAGATCCTCAGATCATCTTGCACAAATGGCTGCCTTTCCCGCCTAGGTACCCAGCTGCTCCTCTGTACCCCTTGTGTGTCTTGGTGTCACCTTCTATAAGTTCAGGGAAGAGGAGGGATAATACATGTGACCCTCAGTTTCCTCAGTGAAGAAGCCTAAAACTTCTGTTATTCCATTGTCCAAAGATTCCTAGTAAATAAATACCATTGAATTGGGGATTAGGAATCAGGAGCCCTGGGTCCTAGTTCCAGCTGTCACAAACCTGGAGCCAGAGACTCTTCCCCCTGGCCCCAGACTCCTCCTCTGCCAAGTGAGCTGATCTCTAATGTCCATTCCAGAGCTATTCAAGAGCTCTATGATATCCATCTAACCTCATTTCACGGTACGTACTGGAAATAACTCTAGAGCAGTATTTCCTAATACATGTTGCTATGGCCTGAATGTTCACATCCCTCCAAAATTCATGTATTGAAATCCTATTGCCCAATGTGATGGTATTAGAAGGTGGGGCCTTTGGGAGGTGATCAGGTCATTAAGGAGGAGCCCTCACGAATGGGATTAGTACCTTTATAAAAGAGGCTACAGAGAGATTCCTTGCCCCTTCTACTACGTGAGGACACAACAGGAAGGTGCCATTTATGAACCAGAAGAGAGCCCTCACCAAAATGCTACCAGGCTGCTACCTTGTTCTTGGACTCTCCAGCTTCCAGAACTGTGAGCAATAAATTTCTGTTGTTTATAGCCTACTCAGTCTGTGATATTCTGTTATAGCAAACAGACTTCTTCCTGAACAGACTAAGATGGATTCTCTTAAAGAACACTGATTCCTCAAGATGTTAATAGGGTACTGCATGCAAAAAAGTTTCTGTGGTAAGCTGAGCATACTGATTTAATAGCCCAGGCTCTGGAACCAACCTGCTTCAGCTGAAATTCCAGCTCTGTTCCACACTAGTATGTGACCTTGAGCAAACTACTTTATCTTTCAGTGCCTTGGTTTTCCCCTCCAAAAAATAATGGGGATGATGAAAAGTCTCATGGGGTTTTCATGAGTATTAAGCATGTCACTTTATATGAGGACTTAGATCAGTACCTGGCATACACAGCGACAATTCAATAAATGGAAACTACTATTATTGGTATCACCTCATTATTGTTATTCATGTATTTGAGAAACTTAGAAAAATAAAGCTTATAAGGATTCTATACTGTAGGACTTCTCAAGAGTCTTCAATGTGCATATGAGTTCCCCAGACAGGGCTACATTTCCCAAACTTATTTGACTTCAGAATCTTCCTTCCCATGTTCCCACCCCCACCCAGAATATTTTGAGAGACTTGTATCAAGAGGAATAGATTTTGGGAAACCCTGTCTAGGGTTTAAGAGATCTGGCTTCTATCCTCTCCCTGCGACTAATTAGACAAGTGACTGGGCAAAAAATCACTTACTATCTCTGTGCCCCAATCACTCCTGTAAAAATGAAAAACTCTAACAATCTTATTGAAAGTCCTTTTTGATGTTGAAAATTCAAAAATACTATGATAAGCTCTCTTCTAGGATCATAGGAGCCTAATGGTTCCCATTTGATAGACTATGAAGTGATTCACATTTTTATCATGCAGTCTTCCACAGAACAATTTCTAGCAACACTAGACAAGGTTAGGCAGTCTTGAGAGGTCATGAAAAATTAAAAATAAGAGAGGTCCAGGAGAAAAATCCAAAGTCAGACCAGTTAGGAACTGGTAGAAATACAGGCTCTTAGAGCTCAAAAGACCCTCAGATTTAATTTAGTCTCATAGCTCTCTTTTAGAGAAAAAGCCAGAGGCCCAGAAAGGGGAAGTGACTAGCCTAGGGTCACACAGAAAGTTATTCACATGTTCTGCTACTTCATGAAAAGTGCTGGCAGAATATAATGAGAGACCTTCAATTCTCTATCCAGCACTGTGTTTATGAACATTTAACCACCCACCCCAGTTTAATGCTGGAAAATTGTGGGAGTGCTTCATGTGATAAATGTTGATATTACTCTTGGTATTCTGGCCTGAGGAAGAATAAAAAGTAAGATTCAGAGCCAGAAAGGGGTTACTCTGTTCCAAGTACACGTCTGTCTGTGTGTGTGTATGTTTGTATGTGTGCATTTGTACACACGCAGAAGTGTATCTATAACTGCCTCTATTTTTCTTCATTGGTTCAATTTCAGCTCATGAAGCTCAATATTGGAGAGAAAGTTCTGTTTGGTTTATTTAGTAACGAACAAAATGCAAGGACATCTTTCCCTAGAACTCCTAAATTTGAAGATTCACAGCTGTTTGGGGCTCCCCCGGCTCTTTGCTTACCCACTAGGCTCCTTATTTGTTCCTCCATTGGCTGTTTCTCTCCAGGTCTTGCTGTTAAAAAAGGAGAGACAGACAGGGACAGGGAAGGTGGAAGGAAGCTATTCCTTTCTCCTACACCAAGGCCTGATTCAACATTGTGGTTCAACCTCATGACTAGCCTTATAACTTTGCTAAACCTCAGTTTCCATGAGACCCTAATAACACCCATCTAGTGTGGTTACTGTGAGGATTAGATGAATTAATGCACACAAAAGGCTTAGAGCAGTGCCTGGCACATGGCAATTATTCAATAAATGGAGACCGCTGGCTTCCTTCTGCACTTTCACACACTGGTGCTGCAGTGTAAATTAGCCCTGTCTTGTGAAGGGCCATTTTTATGGAGGATTCACAAGTTCTGAAAATGTGGATTACATTTCTAGAAATTTACCTTGATGAAAATAAACAAACCACTTTTTTCAAGATTACAGAGACAGACAGGAGACAGATATATCAAAATGTTAACAAATGTTAATTCTGATGTGTGGAGGAAGGGATTATAACAGGTGATTTTTACAGTTTTAAAGCCTTCTTTGTGCCTTTTTGTACTGTTTGAAGATTTTAGAATGAGTACGTTACTTTTATAACAGAAAACAATAAAGCAGTTTTCCTTGTGAAAAACTGTTCAAAGACTCCTTCCATTCCCCAACTGATCCTATCCTAGTGATTTCCTTTTAACCAGTCACCATGCTTGAGGGCAAATGGAAGAACCCTTTCCGTAAGGCTGGCTCCTGTTTATTGCAACAAAATTCATGTAATGATTCTGGTCACCCTTTATTCATTGTGGTCTCTCTTTTAAAACGAAGGTGAAAGCATGGAGAACAAAGAGACACCAAGGGAAAAAAAAACTACTTTGAGCCATATGGCACAGACCAAAGCATTCCAAACAAACAGCCATGCAGATGAACACTCCATCATGAATAGAGACTCTCTCCCAGCATCTATCCTTTTCGTCCCCTCACCAACCTGCTCCCTGGGTAAGTTAATATCCCGGTGTCATCATTAACTCTCCTAGCTTTGGTCAGGTTGTGTCACAACCCTAGTATTATTTAAACATAGGGTTATGGTATTTATTATAGAATTACAGTCTGATAAGGGAGATCACTGCATGCAAGCAGCACCATAAAAATTTTGCAGAATGCCAGCTTCCCCAGCCCGTTGTGTCCTTCAGACTGCAGTGATAAATGGAGCAGTCTGTAGAGAGCTTCTCCTGGTGACATGAGTTACCTCACCAACTAGGGCTCATTACAAAACACAGACCATTGCATTGAGCCGGAACAGAAGGCAATTTTCAATTCATTTATAACTTACACCACTCAGTTGTTTAACCTCAGCTCGTAAGGGGACGGCTTTGCAAACAAAAGTCCCCTTGGCCATATTAACTACTGACTAGTAAAGATGAGCTTACAATCAAAGCATTTTAGATACTTTAGTTCTGTTTGTTTGTTTTAAATTGCCATTAGAAATGGTAACTTTCTGACTTTAACTTTACATGGGGGTCTTGAAAATTAGATTACTAGAGTCATACGCCAAAATCATATTGCAAATCACAAGGCATATTTCTCCTTTATATTCACCATTTAGATATTTGCAAACAACAGAAAAATGCAGCTTGAGTGGTTATTTTTTCTCACATTGCATTCCAGAAATCAATAGTCTAGTTATCAATTGGTGTTTCTCCTTTCAAATACTTTTACTACAGGCACATAACAAATTCATATATAAGCTAGAGACTAAAATTGTCCCATTAACAGAGGATAACAACTAGTAAATACATTAATTAGAATCAGACTCAATTAAAAAATAATTTCACGTGCTACAGTGAGAATGGGAAGGGCATCTAAAGAAGATCTGGGAAAAGAGTCAACCTTTATTGAGCCACCTACTATATGCCATGTGAATTTATATACATTGTCTCATTTAATCCCCACAATGGTGTGAAGAAACTATTATTATCCTTATTTTATAGAGGAGGTGACTGAAACCCAGAGGAGTCACCTACCTCGACTAATGGGGCACAATACTAAGTATCAAGGACCAGAAATCAAATTCAGGCTTGTCTAACATTAAAACCCCAAGCTCTTTCCAAGATTGCAAATGATGATGATATTAATAAAAATCACTGATCCATATACACGTCTCTTCCGTTATCTAAGTAGGGCCTGTAAGTTTGGGGGTGGGGGCCAGTCTCACCTGCCTAGGGAAAAATCTCAGACTGAGTGAAAGCTCCTGATAATGTTTACCTCAAAACCAGAATGAGTATACCACAAAACCTCAAATATTCAGAAAGCATTGTCAAATAACTGCTATTTTCCCCAGTTTCTGCTTTTAGAAGAAAGTAACATTTCTTTCTCAGCAGCTAGCATAAGAACACTTTGCAAATAATCAATGTTGAATCAATTGCTTTTTTTGTTGCTCTGTATACTACTAGGTCCAAAAACTCTCAGAGAAATGCTCTAGGTTTATCCACTTCATTTTACCAAAAGGCAGGCCCATCTTACAGAGGTCTGCCCAAGCTATTTATCCAAGGTCTCTCTGAAAAGCAGAAATGGAACTAGGGTCTTTGTCTCCTAAGCACAAGGCTGACTGTATGTCTAGGTGGAGAAGATATGTAACTTTGCCGAATTTTCCTGATTTCATATCTACCAAACAAGCTATGATGTCCAGGCTTTCCTTCTGTGTAAATCACTCCAAACTGCACGCTGATATCTAAAATCCTACATAGACCCTAATTGGTAGAAGACTTTGATCACTCTTTCATCTTTGCATAAAGCCCCTCCTTTTCACCACCTGACACTTTATTCTATATCCACTTGTATATTGGTTTCTTGTCTGTATACACATTATAAGGTAAAATCCAAGGGGGCAGAACTTTGTTTTGTTGACTGCTCTGTTCCCAGTGCCTAAAACAATGCCTGGTACAGAGTGGGTACTCAATAAACTGTTGTTAAGTGAATAGATAAAATGAAAAAAAAAGCACTGTGACAGAGATATGCAAAGGACATATAAAGGGAGGAAGAAGACCTATCTAATCTAGAGATTTAAGGTGTGTGTGTGAAAGAGAGAGTGAGAGAGTCGGGGTGGGGGGAGAGAATGAACAAATCTGAATGAATATTCTCATTCTGTGAGACAATGTAACCCAGGCCGGGTTAAGTACCCCATCTCTGGGATTCCATAGTGCCATCTGTATGTGTCTACTCTTACACTTATTTTTATGACATTTCATTTATCTGTTTGTCTCTCTCCCCTAGCATATTTGATATTTACAAGAAAAGGCACTATGTTTTTGTCTTTACCCCAAAGGTCTAGCATAGTTGAAGTCACAAAATAAAGCTCAATAAATGTGTGTGGCCTAAAATTAATAGGAAGGATTAAAATTTTAAGCTACTATCAGCCCTAGATTCTACGTAGTCTAGCCATATGACCTTAGGTAAGCTGCTTACGCCCTCAGAACCTCAGTTTTCACCTTCCCCACAGTAATTCTATTGAGATTAAGTGAGCTAATATAATATATGCACAATAGCTAGCATAGCATCTGGCATATGATGGGTTTTAACTATACCATGGCATCTACATTAGGCTTTGGAAGCACTTTGGAACAGATATTGATAAGAGAAGGAGAAGAGGACATGAAATCACTAGGGAGCTTAATGAGGCACCTCTGAGAGTGGACAAAGTCCTGGGAGACCAGTAGGGTTGGTCCCACCTGAGTTACTGGTACCTGAGGAGAGAGACTCTGTCGGTTAGAAATAGGTAAGGGCATATGGTGACTGTCAAAAGGGAAAAGAAAGACAGCTTAGGGTTGCCACTGACCTTGAACCAGGCCATCTTATTGTAGATAAAAGAACTAAGAAAAGTTTTTCATTAAGAACCTGACATGTCAAGTGCAGTATTAATGGACTACTTCTGAAAAGCAGATGTCAAAATAAATGCCCTCTGCTTCTGGCGGGTTTGAAGTGGACAAATTGTAGTGCATTCTGATGAGGAGATAAGCCAGTCAAAACCTCCTATAAAATGCTTGAGAATCCCATGTGACAAATCATAGTAAGCAACATGGAGGCATGCATGACATTTGCTTCTGCAAGCTAAGCAAAGGTCTCTCAGAGATAACATCAAGCTAGTTTCTGAGTAGTTTGCTTTGCCAAAGTTGCTGCTTAGGTTCATCTTTCCTTTTGAAGGAGATAAGAGGTAAGTGCTACAGTAGCTGCAACAAGGTAGGACTGCTGAGCTATAGGAATGGATATCTTGTCAAGTCAATGGCATTCAAAACACTAACAGTGGGGATTTGCTAGAGGAAGAAAAAAGAGTAAGGACTGTGAAACTAAAGGCACGTGCAAGGTCAAACACTGAGGGCAGAAGGAAGAAGAATCTGAATAAGGAGAGAGAAAGACAGGACTCAGAGCCCAACATTGAAAGCCCAACTATTTTAGAGTAATTGAAATAATCCAGTCATCTTCCCACTCTAGAGAAAACACCAACACAGGCTAAATTAGTGCAGGAATGTCACACCTGGCAGTTATAATTATAATGAAACTCATCTGTCTTAGGATTTGTTTTACATTACCCAGTAGCTATTATTTATTTTTTTAAGTCTAAAACACCACTTCAAGAAAAAGAGATAACCCTTGAAGTTCAGAGCACTTCTCTACTTACAGCATAATGCCAGACATAGAAGAGATTCTTAATAAATAGATTGCCTTGTCAATATAAATGTTGATTTTCCATTTTTAGTCTCTTTCCTCTTTCTCTCAATTTCTCCTTCTGCCTCTGCCCTGGGTCCTGCTTAGCCCTCCTGGGGGTCTTCAGGGCTAAGAGGTTTCTGAGCACAGTTCTAAATTTTTAGAGATGTCCACTGGATAAAGATGTCAAAGAAGACATAAAAGAAGTACTAGATAACTCCAGAATAAGATGAGAAGAGTTAATGCCCCAGCACATGTACTAAAAGGGAAAAGACAGTATCCAGAGGACAGAGGAGAGAAAGAGGGAGAGAATGAGAGGAAGACAAGGAGAGCAAGAGAGAGCAAGAGGGTGAGGGAGAGGATGGAGGCGGAGGGGGGAGGGGAGGGGGGAAGGGAGGGAGGGAGAAATCGAGAAGGGGAGGAGAAAGCAGGGGAGGGGAGGAGAAAGCAGGGGAGGGGAGGAAAGAGGAAGGGAGGAGAGAAGAGGAGAGGAGAGAAGGAAAAATCAGAAAATACAGGAAGGGTGATGTGTGGATAATCCATAGTTAGCTAGAGTCTACTTTCTCCTCAGAGGCTTCCACTATCATTAAGCACTTTTTTTTTTTCAGCACGTGGGATCTTAGTTCCCCGACCAGGGATCGAACCCACGTCCCCTGCAGTGGAAGTGCAGCGACTTAGCCACTGGACCACAGGGAAGTCCCTCATTAACCACATTTTAAACTTGTTTTACAATCTTTATATTCATTTTATCATCACCACAACTCTACAAGGCAGGCATTACTATTATCCCCTTTGTACAAACGAGTAGACTAGCAACAGTCTCTGTCCTCATACCTTGTTACTTCACATTCATACTGCCTTAGAAGAGAAGCAGCAATGAGAACAATGAATTGGTGTTACTATCTGACATTACCTACCTCAGAATGCAAGCTACAGAAGAAGACACTGCTCTCTACCTTCTTAATTTCAAATATGTCTCTCTAGAGATAAAACCATTCAATAAATTCTGAACAACCCCATGGTAATATAGCCCACTACTGCGTGAATCCAAGAGTGCCACAACTGAAAACACATCCTTTGAAATATAATCAATATAAGATTATGCAGTAAAGTTATGCTAGGAAGTACTTTTGTATCTCATCACCCAATTTCAGCATGAAATTCCATTGTAAATAAAATCTACTTTCCAGTAACTACAACAGAGATTATATGAGGCAATGTTCCTAGGAATCACTGTCAGTTAGAGGAAGGAGCAAATCAGTAAGTAGAATAGTGTTAGAACTTAGGTATTATGGTAATATTACAGTATCAACCAGAGTTTGACCCTTACAGGGTTAACCAGTTAAAATCTTTTCTCAAAACTGGCCAGATATAGTTGGAATGTTTCTCAATACAATTGTCTACACTTGCCAAGAAATGTTCCTATTAAATGCAAGGGGATAAAATTTGCTGGTTGTAGCATATTTTCCTCAGAGCAGATTAAGAGCTGTTCAATAGAAGTATAATAGAATGTGTAAATCTAGCATGACTTGGGAGCAATGTATCTGACACTGAAGATACAGAGCTGTCATAGTGGAGATAACCTGTACATTGAGCAGTAGAAATTCTGGTACAGATAATGCATCTTCTGACAATAAAAACAGATTTAAGCCAGAATAAAATACCAAACAGCTCATAAAAACAGCCACCAGCAGGCCACAGTTTCAGCATAAGTGAAAAGTTCAATAGGGATCATTGCCAATTAAACAGGCAGCCTTGACATTTAAGCTATAATGTGATAACTAAAAATTAATCCTAATATGGATGGAGAAGCATGTAAGCAGAATACCTTCTGGTCCCTTTGGGCAAAGAAAGAAGTCAGTTGACTTTGGTTTATAGATATAAACCTGGACAATTAGGTTGGCTTCTCCATCTAATGACTGGTCACTTTCAGCAATCTATTTCCAGAGAAACAACTTCTCACTGAATTTGAAGAAGATATAGAAAGTTCTGGAAAACAAGAGGGGTA
Organism: Globicephala melas; assembly: GCF_963455315.2. Lineage (NCBI taxonomy): Eukaryota > Metazoa > Chordata > Mammalia > Artiodactyla > Delphinidae > Globicephala > Globicephala melas. Next base: position 39,166,163 of record NC_083335.1, read on the forward strand.
CCTGCCAAATCTATTAACTCCACATTTCTCCTCATATCAGATTCTATAACTCATCTACCTGCCCACCCATTCACATTAACACTCAAATGAGAATTCACACAGCGAAACATTTTCTACTACTTCTATGTTAATTTTCTGTTTTCCTATATAATCCACACTTCCTGAATGGCTTTTTAAAATTCTCTTAAAGAAGTATTTGCACTTGCACCAAGCTGTGGAGGAAATTTTCATTCCCAGAGTGAAATTTTCCTCAAGGAAGCCCAGAAGAGCTCCTCCTCCTCCTAGAAATCTCTTTATCACATACTCTTCTGTGAGATGAATTGTCATCTGTGAATCCATAACCTCAGTGGCTACTATGGGAAGGCGTCCATATACCATTCACATGTGGGACTCAAACAGGGCTGCTATAAATCCATGGAACCTATTCCTGATCCTTTACCTTAGCAACTGCTAGCCTGTACACTTACACACATTGAGTACAGAAATGAGTACATCGAGAATGATCTTATCAAAAGCATTACCAATATTCCAGGAGCCAAAGTTCTCCTTTCCAACTGAGCAAGATGCTCAGCAAAAAGAAAAAAAATGTGGAGCTAATACATGTTTATAAGAATAAGAGTCTAAAGAAAGAGATTAAATTGATGATTCAGGTTGTCCACATTATAATAGAGAAACAACTGAAAAATTACTAAAGACAGAGCAAAACTTTGGCTACTATATAAATACTAAAATAATCAATATCCCCTAACCTGAACCTCTCAAGAAGGGTTATAAAAACCAGTGACTATTAGCATGAATATGCAAGTCAACACAGTGCTATATAAAGCTCCCCATCCTTGAACTTTATACCTACAATATCCAGGATATCTGACTTTAGGCTGTTCTCTCCGCTACAGAAGATAATCTCCTATTGGCACCATCTACCTGACTTGGAAGGCGATGATGGATAACACCAGTCATTATAGTGCTGTGGCAGACTCCTGGTTGCCCCTTGAAATTTTTTCTTTCCTTCTTCATTTTAGTAATATAACCCCTCTCCAGTTCTGGACAGACAGATGCCTACCTAGTTACGGACGTATTTCCCAGTGTCCCTTACAACTAGGTACTGCTGTGTGAGTAGCTAAAAGGATATAAGCAAAAGTCATGTATGCATCTTCTGGTTCACATCCTTAGATATGACAATACTTGACCTATACACCCTCTCCTCCTTCCCACGGGCTGGAATTCAGATGCAACAGTGATCCAGGTGTGACTACACAGATGGGGGGCATTCCTAGCTCACGATGGAGTCATAAGATGGGAGGAATCTGGGTCTCTAAGTTATCCCATAGAGCAGAGGTGCCTTATCTCCAAAAACTCAAAGAGAAAGATATTTCTATATCATTTAAACCACTGTATTTTTGGGTCTCTTTGTTATAATACTTTAGCTTATATCCTAAGTAATATCAGTGAATCATTAAAAAAAAAACTGCTCTAGAGTCAGGCTGATTCTGAATCTCAGCTTCCATATTACTAGCTGTAGACCTTTAGGAGAGTCTCTTAAACACTCTGAGCCTCAATTCCTTCATCTGTAAAATGGTGCTAATAATGTGCTGAGGGTATTGTAAAGATAATGAATGAAAAGCATTTAACACAATGTCTGTTTCACTTTAATTGTTCAATAAATGTTACCTATAGCTATATAAACAGTGGTTCAATAAAATGGAAAATGAAAGAAATGCTGTCAATTAAATTAACAAATGGGAGTCTATCTAGCTAACAAAAAAATTCTAAGACAGCTTTGCTTTAAAATTTCCTATCATTTTGTGCCAACATTGGGAAACATCTTGAGAGACTACATTTCACTGGGACGTGTTGCAAATGATGTGTAAGTCCTGTACCGTAGAAATTTGTTGGGAAAAGAGCCTCCAAATGCATAGGTGATTCTGTTCAAGCCAAACAGAATTCCATAGAATGTTCAGATGAGAATAAGTCAGTGAAGAACTGACCTGTTTAGGTGGCCAATTATTAGCTCAGGTAAATGGCTTTCAAAATACCTGGGAGATAAAAATTTACCAGAGGAGCAACCCAAGAGAAGTCTGCTTCTCCAAAGGTCAAGCCTTGGCAGAATGCAAACCTCACAACCAATAGACAAATAAACAGTAACATGTTGTTCAGCTAGGACTGGGATGGCTGCATTACGTTTTTTTTTTTTTTTCTTTTTGCCAATTTCCAAAGCCAGAGGGTGCTCCCTAGAAGCAAAGAAAGGGAAAGAATACCGAGACTTAGGGTTCCCTTTTCTCCATATCTTTACTAACACTTGTTTTTTGTTGTCTTTTTGAAAATAGTCATTCTGACCAGTATGAGGTGATACCTCACTGTGGTTGTGATTTGCATTTCCCTGATGATTAGTGATGTTGAGCATATTTTCACATATTTATTAGCCATGTATATGTCTTCCTTGGAAAAACGTATATTCGGGTCCTCTACACATTAATCAGATTGTTTTATTTATACTGAGTTGTGTGAGTTTTTAATATATTTTGGATATTAACCCTTTACCAAATGTATCATTTGCAAATATCTTCTCCCATTCAGTAGGTTGCTTTTTTTGTTAATGGTTTCCTTTTCTGTGCAAAAGCTTTTTAGTTTGATGTAGTCCCATTTGTTTATTTTTGTTTTTGTTGCCCTTGCCTGAGGAGGCAGATCCAAAATTACTGCTAAGGCCAATGTCAATAAGTGTATTGCCTATGATTTCTTCTAGGAGTTTTATGGTTTCAGGTCTTACCCTCATGTGCTGTTGGTGGGAATGTAAACTGGTGCAGCCACTATGGAAAACAGTATGGAGATTCCCCCAAAACTTAAAAATAGAACTACCATACAATCCAGCAATTCCGCTTCTGGATAGTTATCTGAAGAAAACAAAAACACTAACTTGAAAAGATATATGTACCCCTATGTTTATTGCAGCATTACTTACAGTAGCTGAGATATGGAAACAACCTAAGTGTCTATCAATAGATGACTGGATAAAAATGTGACAGGTACACATACACACACAACTCAGTTTGACAGAAGAATTAAATAAAATTGTATTTGTAATTGAAAAGAATACATATATAATTGAATTATTACTCAGACATAAAAGAGAATTAAATCTTGCCATTTGTGAAAACATGGATAAACCTAGAGGGTATTATGCTATGTAAAATAAGTCAGACAAAGACAAAAACCATATGATTTCACTAATACTTGGAATCCAAAAAATAAAGCAAAGCAGAAACAGACTCACAGATACAAAGAACAACTGGTGGTCGCTGGGGGTGGGGGAATTGTGTGACGTAAGTGAAGGGGATTAAGAGGTACAAACTTCTAGTTATAAAATGAATAAGTTACGGGATGTATCGTACAGCATAGGAAATATAGTCAATAATACTGTAATAACTTTGTATGGTGACAGACGGTTACTAGGCTTACAATGTTGATTAATTCCTGATGTATATAAATGTTGAATCACTGTGTTGTACACCTGAAACTAATATATTACTGTATGTCAATTACACTTCAGTTAAAAATAAAGAATATCAATTATTAGAAATGAAATCATATTAAGAGAAACACTGCAATAAAGATACGAAAACATGGCCCTGTGAGACTTGTTGGACCACAGCAGCCCACAGAGGTTAAACAATATTATAACACCACCAAACCTGAAATAGGCATCCTCTTCCTAGTCATTCTGGGAAGTGGTTTACTAAGTTCCTACATATTGGGCCTTGTTTTGGTCACAGAGTTATATCAAGGTGACAATCTCTAGCTTGAGCTGTGTCCTGGAATCGAATAGGCATGAGCATTATCGCTGGAGTTCTCAACCTGGCAGTGACTTGTCAAAACTAGAGAAGCAGGCTTCCCTGGTGGCGCAGTGGCTGAGAGTCCACCTGCCGATGCAGGGGACATGGGTTTGTGCCCCAGTCAGGGAAGATCCCACATGCCGCGGAGCGGCTGGGCCCATGAGACATGGCCGCTGAGCCTGCGCATCTGGAGCCTATGCTCTGCAACGGTAGAGGCCGCAACAGTGAGATGCCCGCATATCACAAAAACAACAACAACAACAAAAAAAACTACAGAAGGGACAGTCAGAGGAAGATGGCGGAAGAGTAAGATGCGGAGATCACCTTCCTCCCCACAGATACAACAGAAATACATCTACACGTGGAACAACTCCTACAGAACACCTACTGAACGCTGGCAGAAGACCTCAGACCTCCCAAAAGGCAAGAAACTCCCCACGTACCTGGGTAAGGCAAAAGAAAAAACAGAGACAAAAGAATAGGGATGGGACCTGCACCAGTGGGAGGGAGCTGTGAAGGAGGAAAGGTTTCCACACACTAGAAGCCCCTTCGCGGGCAGAGGGGGAAAGCTTTGGAGCCGCGGAGGAGAGGACAGCAACAGGGGTGCGGAGGGGAAAGCAGAGAGATTCCCGCACAGAGGATTGGGACCGACCTGCACTCACCAGCCCGAGAGGCTTGTCTGCTCACCCGCTGGGGCGGGCGGGGCTGGGAGCTGAGGCTCCAGCTTCAGTCCGAGCGCTAGGAGAGGACTGAACCAGGAAGAAACAGAAAATATGAACAGACCAATCACAAGCATTGAAATTGAAACTGTGATTAAAAATCTTCCAACAAACAAAAGCCTAGGACGAAATGGCTTCACAGGCGAATTCTGTCAAACATTTAGAAAAGAGCTAACATCTATCCTTCCCAAACTCTTCCAAATTATAGCAGAGGGAGGAACACTCCCAAATTCATTCTATGAGGCCACCATCACCCTGATACCAAAATCAGACAAAGATGTCACAAAGGAAGAAAACTACAGGCCAATATCATTGATGAACATAGATGCAAAAATCCTCAACAAAATACTAGCAAACAGAATCCATCGGCACATTAAGAGGATCATACACCATGATCAAGTGGGGTGTATTCCAGGAATGCAAGGATTCTTCAATATACGCAAATCAATCAATGTGATACAGCATATTAACAAATTGAAGGAGAAAAACCATATGATCATCTCAATAGATGCAGAGAAAGCTTTCGACAAAATTCAACACCCATTTATGATAAAAACCCTCCAGAAAGTAGGCGTAGAGGGAACTTTCCTCAACATAATAAAGGCCATATATGACAAACCCACAGCCAACATTGTCCTCAATGGTGAAAAACTGAAACCATTTCCCCCAAGATCAGGAACAAGACAAGGTTGCCCACTCTCACCACTCTTATTCAACATAGTTTTGGAAGTTTTGGCCACAACAATCAGAGAAGAAAAGGAAATAAAAGGAATCCAAACTGGAAAAGAAGAAGTAAAGCTGTCACTGTTTGCAGATGACATGATACTATACATAGAGAATCCTAAAGATGCTACAAGAAAACTACTAGAGCAAATAAATTAATTTGGTAAAGTAGCAGGATACAAAATTAATGCACAGAAATCTCTGGCATTCCTATACACTAATGATGAAAAATCTGAAAGTGAAATCAAGAAAACACTCCCATTTACCATTGCAAAAAAAAGAATAAAATATCTAGGAATAAATCTACCTAAGGAGACAAAAGACCTATATGCAGAAAATTATAAGACACTGATGAAAGAAATTAAAGATGATACAAACAGATGGAGAGATATACCATGTTCTTGGATTGGAAGAATCAACATTGTGAAGATGACTCTACTACCCAAAGCAATCTACAGATTCAGTGCAATCCCTATCAAACTACCACTGCCATTTTTTACAGAACTAGAACAAAAAATTTCCCAATTTGTATGGAAACACAAAAGACCCCGAATAGCCAAAGCAATCTTGAGAACGAAAAACGGAGCTGGAGGAATCAGGCTCGCTGACTTCAAACTATACTACAAAGCTATAGTAATCAAGACAGTATGGTACTGGCACAAAAACAGAAATATAGATCAATGGAACAGCATAGAAAGACCAGAGATAAACTCATGCACATATGGTCACATTATCTTTGATAAAGGAGGCAGGAATGTACCATGAACAAAGGACAGCCTCTTCAGTAAGTGGTGCTGGGAAAACTGGACAGCTACATGTAAAAGTATGAGATTAGATCACTCCCTAACACCATACACAAAAATAAACTCAAAATGGATTAAAGACCTAAATGTAAGGAGAGAAACTGTCAAACTCTTTGAGGAAAACATAGGCAGAACACTCTACGACATAAATCACAGCAAGGTCCTTTTTGACCCACCTCTTAGAGAAATGGAAATAAAAACAAAAATAAACAAATGGGACCTAATGAAACTTCAAAGCTTTTGCACAGCAAAGGAAACCATAAACAAGGCCAAAAGACAACCCTCAGAATGGGAGAAAATATTTGCAAATGAAGCAACTGACAAAGGATTAATCTCCAAAATTTACAAGCAGCTCATGCAGCTCAATAACAAAAAAACAAACAACCCAACCCCAAAATGGGCAGAAGACTTAATAGACATTTCTCCAAAGAAGATATACAGATTGCCAACAAACACATGAAAGAATGCTCAACATCATTAATCATTAGAGAAATGCAAATCAAAACTACAATGAGATATCATCTCACACCAGTCAGAATGGCCATCATCAAAAAATCTAGAAACAATAAATGCTGGAGAGGGTGTGGAGAAAAGGGAACACTCTTGCACTGCTGGTGGGAATGTGAATTGGTACAGCAACTATGGAGAACAGTATGGAGGTTCCTTAAAAAACTACAAATAGAACTACCATATGACCCAGCAATCCCACTACTGGGCATACACCCTGAGAAAACCATAATTCAAAAAGAGTCATGTAGCAAAATGTTCATTGCAGCTCTATTTACAATAGCCAGGAGATGGAAGCAACCTAAGTGTCCATCATCGGATGAATGGATAAAGAAGATGTGGCACATATATATAATGAAATATTACTCAGCCATAAAAAGAAACAAAATTGAGTTATTTGTAGTGAGGTGGATGGACCTAGAGTCTGTCATACAGAGTGAAGTAAGTCAGAAAGAGAAAGACAAATACCGTATGCTAACACATATATATGGAATCTAAGAAAAAAAGTTGTCATGAAGAACCTAGGGGTAAGACGGGAATAAAGACACAGACCTACTAGAGAATGGACTTGAGGATATGAGGAGGGGCAAAGGTAAGCTGTGACAAAGTGAGAGAGTGGCATGGACATATATACACTACCAAACGTAAAATAGATAGCTAGTGGGAAGCAGCCGCATAGCACAGAGAGATCAGCTCGGTGCTTTGTGACTGCCTGGATGGGTGGGATAGGGAGGGAGACGCAAGAGGGAGGTGATACGGGAACATATGTATATGTATAACTGATTCACCTTGTTATAAAGCAGAAATTACACACCATTGTAAAGCAATTATACTCCAATAAAGATGTAAAAAAAAAAAACTACAGAAGCTGTCATTGGCAACTGTCCAAACGATTGGATAAACATAAAATAGGTTAGGTGTCTCGAGAAATAACAGAAAGCCGTCCTGTGATGTGCTAGGAATGCATGAGCAAATACTGTTTTTCATGACATTTGTTTGATGTTCTTTTTTTGTTTGTTTTTGATTTCCACCTATGTGATCCTACCTGACTTTGTTACCTGGCCTGTGAACTACTCTTTACAACTATCTTAACCTATATTCATTAGGGGAAGAAAAACACCTTTATTCTTATTTTGAATTGAAAAATCATTTTTAAATCATTTTCATTTAGTCTTTGTTCATATTGAAGAAGATATAGGAGCCACTAAGACATTAGGTACCAAATATTTTCTTTCAAGTGTCCCTTTAACTGCTATCTAACTCTTCTCCCTCTCTACCAATTCTAGTTTTCTTTCTGGCACCATATGTCCCCATACTCTCTTTTTCTCTCTCATGTCACAGAACACTTTTTTTTTTGCCTTCACATTATCAACCAATTTGCTTTACCTTCTGCCCACTATTAATCAAAACAAAAACAAAAAGCTGTTGGGTTAGTACTAGGAAAAGTTGTGGGGTCAGAAAATTTCACCTGATCCCTAAGTTTTCCTGTATAATCTTGGGCAACTCACACAACTTCCCTATGTCTATTTCCTTCCTTTGTAAAATGAGGGTGGTAATAATAGTACCTACATCATTGGGTTCTCAAGAAGATTAAATGAGATATTATAGGTACAGCACCAGGCGTTGTGTTTGGTTTCATTACTCTAAACATTCTGGTCTTCCTAAACATTATGAGCAAGCAGTGTGCTCTGGACACTATGTGAACACCCAATCTCATCATTGACGGAACCCTATCACTTTCCATTTTATGTGTCTCTTTCTTATCCATTCCTTCCTTTCTTTCCTGTGTCTTAGCCCTGCTAGACCCAATTATATCTGATAGGGACCCTCAGTGGTGAAGAGGTTGACGGTGCCCTGAAGATGGTGTAAACATCAGTCTGATCAGTGTGGAGATGTTGCTCTCACTGTGTCCAAGCACTTGTGTTCAGAACCAATAAATGGTTCCCAGGAGGGAAGCTGAAAGTTCCTTGATAATTCTCTTCCTGATCTTCAAATTCTGTCAAAAAACACATTTCTATCCTTTGGAAGGAGGCCTACTGTCAAGTTGGAATTATGAGCTGCAGGTCTAAGCCCAGTTCTGTCAAGTAGTACTTTAATATGTCAGTGGGGTGGTTTCATCTTTTAAAATGGGAGGAGAAGAAATCAATGGAAACTAGAAGAGTAAGCAGTCTGAAAAAAGGTATAGAAGAAGAATGGACATAGTGTGGGTTGGAATGGTGAAGGGTTATAATGATCACCTCTAGGGACACTCACTGACATCCATCTGTTCCCTGGGCTGCCTGCCCCTGCTTCACAGGGACAAATTCCTTTTTCTAGAGAAGACATCTGGGCAATTTGAAACTTGGTCTAAAGGAATCTGGTCCTGGGACTTCCCTGGTGGTCCAGTGGTTAAGACTCCATGCTCCCAATGCAGGGGGCCTGGGTTTGACCCTTGGTTAGGGAACTAGATCCTGCATGCCGCAAACAAAAGACCCCGCATGCCTCAACCAAAAGATCCCGCATGCCGCAACTAAGAGCCTGCACGCATCAACGAAGATCCCGCATGCTGCAACTAATGCCCGGTACAGCCAAATAAATAAACAAACATTAAAAAAAAAAGGCATCTGGTCCCTTCTGTTCATGGAGATGGGAATAACTTTTAGGAAAGGTAACAACAGGCTACCTGTTCAGTGACTAAAACCAATTTTAAATGGCTAGTAAAGGTGTTATATTTTCTAAAGGAAAAAAAAATTAAATCCATGAAAAATCTTCCAGATACTTTGTATGGATCAGAGGTCTGTTGGACAGAAGCCACTATAATTTCATTCATTCACTTATTCTTCATTTTTGTCTCTTTTCATTGCACAGCAATTCTTTTCTGCATCAAAGGTCTCTAAGTCATTCTAAGTTGAGTGTGGGGGTGAACAAGTAGGAGGCACTAACAATAAGGTGATAGGCTTGAAAATGTGGTTAAAAAACTAAAATGCCTGATTAGTTGAGTACTTATGTCAAAATACTTTGCAAGTCTCTTTAAATTTGGCATCTTCAACAACCTACAGAATGAGAGAAACTATTTAGAAATCATATATCTGATAAGGGGTTAATATCCAGATTAAATTTAAAACTCCTGCAAGTCAACAGCAACAAACACTCTGATTATAAAATGGACAAAATATTTGAATAGATGTTTCTCCAAAGACGTACAAATGGCCAACAAGCACATGAAAAGATGCTTAACATCACTAATTAGGGAAATGCAAATCAAATATTACCTCACACCCATTAGAGTGGCTACTATTAAAAAAAACAGAAAATAGAAATTGTTGGCAAGGATGTGGAGAAAAGGGATCCCTTGTTCACAGCTGCTGGGAATGTAACGCAGGGCAGCTGCTGTGGAAAACAGTACAGAGGTTCCTCAAAAATTAAAAATAGAATTACCACATGATCCGGCAATTTCACTTCTTGGTATACACCCAAAAGAACTGAAAGCAGGGACTCAAAGAGATATTTGTTTACATATGTTCGTAGCAGCATTATTCACAACAGCCAAGGAGTAGAAGCAATTCAAATGTCCACTGACAGAAGAATGGGTAAGCAAAACGTGGAATACACATACAATGGGATATTATTCCACTATAAAAAGAAAGTTCTGATGCATTCTACAACATGGATGAATCTTGAAGACATTATGCTAAGTGAAAGAAGCCAGAAAGACAAACACTGTATGATTCCACTTACATGAGGTACCTAGAGTAGTCAAATTCATAAGAGACAGCAAGTAGAATGGTGGGGGAAGGAGGATGGGGTGTTAAGTGTTCAACGAGTACTGGAGTTTCGGTTTTGCAAGATGAAAAGAGTTCTGGAGACAGATGGTTGTGACGGTTGTACAACAATGATAATGTACTTAACACCACTGAACTATACACTTAAAAATGGTTAAGATGGTAAGTTTTATGTTATGTATACTTTACCACAATTTTTAAAATATCAAGGTTATCAAAAATAAGGAAAGTTTCAGAAGCCAGTATAGCAAGAGGAGCTTAACTAGACACACAACTAACTGTAATATGATATACTGGATGGTGTTTAGGAACAGAAAAAGGGCATTAGATAAAAACTAAGAAAATCTGAATAACATACAGAATTTATTTAATGTCAATGCATACATAAATATTGATTCATCAAATATACCATACCAATGTAAGATGTTAATAATAATGGAAATTGGGTGTGAGGTATATGTGAACTGTCTATACTATCTTAATTGTTCTGAAAACCTAAAACAATTATAAAATATACAGTTTACTTTTATAAAATAGCATTTTCTCTGGTTTTCACAAAGTGACCCATTTAAAACAAACCCCAATTGCAGCTCTATAGCTGACTTTTGAATTGTTACTCATCCTGCTCACTTGGTATCACCGTCTGAGGAGTTTTAATGTGCTTCACTGATCACTTCTTTAATCTAATTAATCCCAAGTTCACCCACGTGCGGATAGGGCAAGCAGCATTACAGAATCATCCTCTTTTTTAGACAAGGAGACTGAGGCCCAGAAAGCTTATCTGCTGGCCCAAGGTCAGTCAACTAACTTGATGTCAAAGCCAAGAGAGTAGCCCCATTGTCCCCATTTCCCAGTATAGCATTCAAAGGCATTGTTCCCTAATCAGCCTTTCAGGATGTACAATTGGAAGATTTCAAGAATGTGACCAAAGCTTAGCTCTGTCTCTCAGTAGCACAGATTCACTACTGCAAGAAGTCCTCCAACTCTGTGCCCTGAAGATTCACTTTCCCCCAACAGTCTCCTTTCTTCCCCAATTATTGTATGCCTCTGCATCATAATTGCTCAGCAAAGATACATCCACTGAATGAATAAAGGAATACATGTAAGAATGAATGAGTGAATGAATGAGTTGTCAAAGGCAAGGGGCATCAGTGGACTCTAGTGAGAATAACTCCTGCTCCAAGTCAACGTGGTGGCCAGACAAACAGTGGCACATCTTCCCTCTCAGCATCCCAACCCTTCCCCAGATACCCTTTATTGTAATCAACCAAACTATTTTCTAATACCTCTCTCATCCTCTCTCCCCTTCTCCCTCTCTCCTTCCCTCCCTCCCTCCCTGTGTTCATAAACTCTTTCACTTATGCCGCTTCTTTGAACTAATTATGTGGGGTGATTACAATAGCATGTTATGTCTTTTGCTATTACACATACAGAGATTCCCTTCTATGGCCTTCAAAATACTAGTGCCTCCTCATATGTAGATACTTTTTTCATTGGAAATTAAATTATTTGCCTCATTTATAAGTTATAATTGTAGGGATGGTCCCTCTCCATTTTTCATTTGATATTAGTGTTAAATACTTGATTTTGTTTCCTTGATACTCATCTCCAATCTATAAAAGCCAACACTTAAAAGCAGCAAATGCAGTACACATTTTAACAACTCTTCCTTAAATAAATCCTTTAGTAATGCAAATAATCACCCCATTTTTAAATTAAATTTGGGTTTTTTAAATGGGAGATTTTCCAAAATGTAGGCACACCTATATAGCCTGTGAGCCATAACAAGCTACATTTCCCTACTACTACTGTTATCTTACCTTTGATTTAAACATTTAAAAATTCCCAAACACAGCTCTCCTGTGTATTTTAACTGCCACATATCATTTGATCATCTACAGCTATAAGCTGTTTTTCTATTTTAAAGCACTATCGACCCTGATTGTAGGCAGTTTATACCAAAGCACATGAGAATCTGGGTAGTCTTTATACTCAGCTTTTGGAAAGTAGCTTTAAGATGGTAAGGTAGCTCGAAAATATAATTTGAATATTGTCACAATTGAGCGCAAACCTTTACGCTTAATTTAAAATGAATGCTCAGGCAGAGCTCTTCTTCCTCTAGGGCACCTAGAAGACTGCTGACACTCACTGCACATTAAAAGCCATTTAACTAGTAATGCAGTGATGGAGTAGGAAGACTGGCAGTTAGGGGTAGGATGTGCATAAGATTCCTAGCATGGCTGGATTAAAAAAAAAGAAAAGAAAAGAAAAACCTGATATTTCCCCATGAGGAGGAATGGCATTCTTTAGTTCCTTAAAAATATAATAGAGCATGATAAGGGAGAGGGATGAGACATCATATTTTATCAGAAGAGAAAGAGTTGACTACTATATTCTGCACCTGAAAACTTTAAAGATACTCACCCATTCCCTATCCAAATTACATACTTTTATTTGCTTTCCATTCTGCACAACACCTTTACCCATGACTTGCAAATGAGGTAACTATCCGGTCACATATCAATGAGTTAAGTAAATTTTTCTCAATCAAATTTGTAAATTTTCCTTCCTTAATCCCACCCTTCTGTCTCCTATCAAAGTGGCCATTACAGCTTTTACCCTCGTTTAAGGCAGGGATCACATCTATGGTATATTCTCTGTGCTGCAATGGCACCCTGCTGGAGGCACAAATACACATTCAGGTAATGCGGTTTGGATTCTAAGGAGGAGCTAAATTCCACTCTATCATTCTGACCCAGATCTGGGTGCTGGCATCATTTCTAAATAGGAGTATCAGCCCTTTAATTACTGTCTCAGGAACCCAAGAATCCAAATTAGTCATGCACAAAACTTTCTTCCAATATAAATCCCTAACACCAGGGCCAGTAGCTACATAAGGCACTCAAAGCTCAGGTATTCCTAAAGGGCATGCTTTATGTTATTTCCTTTGCAGCAGCCTTCTCCACTTGGCTGCCTAGTATTCACATTACAGAGCAGAGTTCAAGTTTCTTATCTTAGTTAGATGTCTCTTGAACATCCTTCTATTACCCTATTCCTTGTGTGGGAGTCATTGGCTTGTGGCTTATGTACCAATCTCCCCACTACTTCGTAAACTCCAGAGTTGAATTATCTTTCAACACTGAATGCCCAGTGCCTAGCACAGTGCCTTGCATCGTTCATCACTGAATAACTGTGAAATAAATTACCACATAAAGATAAAAAAAGTCTCATTTTAACCTATTCTGCTAATCTAGGCCAGAGTGCTTAAACATGTTTCTCTTTCTCTCCCCCAGCTCTCCCCCTCCCCCCCCCCCCCACAATTCATGTTGAAAGATTTGGCACTGTGAGTGGCTGTATAAAGTAAAGCCTGTGACGTGGATTGGATGCGAATGGTCAACTAGATGCTTTTAGGTGCAAGTGACAGAAAACAGAACTCTTAAATGACTTATATTTTAAAAAAAGAATTTATTGGATCAAATAATGAAAAATTCCAGGTGAACAAGTCTGTATTGATGGCTCAAGCAAGTATCCAAGATCCCATGCCTCATTCCTTGACTTTATCCTCTGCCTCTCATCCATTTCAGATTTGTCTGTCATGGTCATAAGATGGCTATAGCAACTCCAGAACTTACATTCATACAACTATAAGTCCACTGACAAGAACATGAACCTCTTTCCCAGAAGTGTGCATGAAAGTCTCACTGAATCTCTTTTGCTCTATTGAGGTCATATGCCCACTCTTGAACTAATAATTGATGCTTAGGGGAATGCAAGGCTCTAACTGGCTTAGGCCTAGATCATGTGCCTACTGTAAGCACATGGCTGAGAGTGTGAAGAAGTGATCAAAGAGTAAATAAAAGTGTGGTTTCAAAAAGAAAAGTGAGAGGGACGAGGGGAAGATGGAGGAAGAGTAAGACGCGGAGATCACCTTCCTCCCCACAGATACACCAGAAATACATCTACACATGGAACAACTCCTACAGAACACCTACTGAACGCTGGCAGAAGACCTCAGACCTCCCAAAAGGCAAGAAACTCCCCACGTACCTGGGTAGGGCGAAAGAAAAAACAGAGACAAAAGAATAGGGACGGGACCTGCGCCAGTGGGAGGGAGCTGTGAAGGAGGAAAGGTTTCCACACACTAGGAAGCCCCTTCGCGGGCGGAGACTGTGGGTGGAGGAGGGGGGGAGCTTCAGAGCTGTGGAGGAGAGCACAGCAACAAGGGTGCAGAGGGCAAAGCGGAGAGATTCCCGCACAGAGGATCGGTGCCGACCACCACTCACCAGCCCGAGAGACTTGTCTGCTCACCCACCTGGGCGGGGGTGGGGGGGCTGGGGCTGGGAGCTGAGGCTTGGGCTTTGGTCGGAGCGCAAGGAGAGGACTGGCGGCGTGAAAACAGCCTGAAGGGGTTAGTGCACCACGGCTAGCCGGGAGGGAGTCGGGAAAAGGTCTGGAGCTGCCAAAGAGACAAGAGACTTTTTCTTACCTCTTTGTTTCCTGGTGCGCGAGGAGAGGGGATTAAGAGCACTGCTTAAAGGAGCTCCAGAGATGGGCGCGAGCCGCGGCTAAAAGCGCAGACCACAGAGACGTGCGTGAGACGCTAAGGCTGCTGCTGCTGCCACCAAGAAGTCTGTGTGCGAGCACAGGTCACTATCCACACCTCCCCGCCGGGGAGACTGTGCAGCCCGCCACTGCCAGGTTCCCAGGATCCAGGGACAACTTCCCCAGGAGAACGCACGGCGAGCCTCAGGCTGGTGCAACGTCACGCCGGCCTCTGCCACCACAGGCTCGCCCCCACTCTGTGCACCCCGGCCTGAGTGGGCCAGAGCCCCCGAATCAGTGGCTCCTTTAACCCCGTCCTGTCTGAGTGAAAAACAGACGCCCTCCGGCGAGCTACATGCAGAGGCGGGGCCAAATCCAAAGCTGAGCCGCTGGGAGCTGTGAGAACAAAGACGAGAAAGGGAAATCTCTCCCAGCAGCCTCAGAAGCAGCAGATTAAACTCCACAATCAACTTGATGTACCCTGCATCTGTGGAATACATGAATAGACAACGAATCATCCCAAATTGAGGAGGTGGACTTCGAGAGCAATATTTATGATTTTTTTCCCCTTTTCCTCTTTATGTGAGTGTGTATATGTATGCTTCTGTGTGAGATTTTGTCTGTATAGCTTTGCTTCCACCATTTGTCCTAGGGTTCTATCCGTCCGTTTTTTTTAAATATTTTTCTTAATAATTATTTTTTTATTTTAATAACTTTATTTTATTTTACTTTATCTTCTTTCTTTCTTTCCTTCCTCCCTCCTTTAGACAATGAATCATCCCAAACGGAGGAGGTGGACTTTGAGAGCAAGATTTAAAATTTTTTCCCCTTTTCCTCTTTTTCTGAGTGTGTATGTGTATGGTTCTGCATGAGATTTTGTCTGTATAGCTTTGATTCCACCATTTGTCCTAAGGTTCTATCCGTCCATTTTTTCTTTCTTAATAATTATTTTTTAATTTAATAACTTTATTATATTTTACTTTATTTTACTTTATCTTCTTTCTTATTTGCTTTTCTTCTTCCTTCCCTCCCTCCATCCTTCCTCCCACCATCCCTCACTCCCTCCCTCCCTCCCTCCTTTCTTTCTTTCTTTCTTTTCTCCTTCCTTCCTTCCTTCCTTCCTTTTTCTTTCTTTCTTCCTACTTCTACTAATTCTTTCTCTCTACTTTTTCTCCCTTTTATTCTGAGCCGTGTGGATGAAAGGCTCTTGGTGCTGCAGTCAGGAGTCACTGCTGTGCCTCTGAGGTGGGAGAGCCAACTTCAGGACACTGATCCACAACAGACCTCCCGGCTCCACATAACATCAAACAGCGAAAATCTCCCAGAGATCTCCATCTCAACGCCAGCCCCCAGCTTCACTCAACGACAAGCAAGCTACAGTGCTGGACACCCTATGCCAAACAACTAGCAAAACAGGAACACAACCCCACCCATTAGCAGAGAGGCTGCCTAAAATCATAACAAGGCCACGGACACCCCAAAACACATCACCAGACGTGGACCTGCCCACCAGAGAGAAAAGATCCAGCCTCATCCACCAGAACACAGGCACTAGTCCCCTCCACAAGGAAGCCTACACAACACACTGAACCAATCTTATCCACTGGGGACAGACACCAAAAGCAACGAGAAATGTGAACCTGCAGCCTGCAAAAAGGAGACCCCAAACACAGTAAGAT
The DNA here is from genome assembly GCF_963455315.2 of Globicephala melas. Lineage (NCBI taxonomy): Eukaryota > Metazoa > Chordata > Mammalia > Artiodactyla > Delphinidae > Globicephala > Globicephala melas. The sequence continues at coordinate 39,182,727 of NC_083335.1, forward strand.
AAGCAAAATGAGAAGACAGAAAAACACACAGCAGATAAAGGAGCAAGATAAAAATGCACCAGACCTAACAAATAAAGAGGAAGTAGGCAGTCTACCTGAAAAAGAATTCAGAATAATGATAGTAAGGTTGATCCGAAATCTTGGAGATAGAATAGACAAAATGCAAGAAACATTTAACAAGGACCTAGAAGAACTAAAGATGAAACAAACAACGATGAACAACACAATAAATGAAATGAAAGATACTCTAGATGGGATCCATAGCAGAATAACTGAGGCAGAAGAACGGATAAGTGACCTGGAAGATAAAATAGTGGAAATAACTACTGCAGAGCAGAATAAAGAAAAAAGAATGAAAAGAACTGAGGACAGTCTCAGAGACCTCTGGGACAACATTAAACGCACCAACATTCGAATTATAGGGGTTCCAGAAGAAGAAGAGAAAAAGAAAGGGACTGAGAAAATATTTGAAGAGATTATAGTTGAAAACTTCCCTAATATGGGAAAGGAAATAGTTAATCAAGTCCAGGAAGCACAGAGAGTCCCATACAGGATAAATCCAAGGAGAAATACGCCAAGACACATATTTATCAAACTGTCAAAAATTAAACATAAAGAAAGCATATTAAAAGCAGCAAGGGAAAAACAACAAATAACACACAAGGGAATCCCCATAAAGTTAACAGCTGAACTTTCAGCAGAAACTCTGCAAGCCAGAGGGAGTGGCAGGACAGATTTAAAGCGATGAAGGAGAAAAACCTGCAACCAAGATTACTCTACCCAGCGAGGATCTCATTCAGATTTGATGCAGAAATTAACACCTTTACAGACAAGCAAAAGCTGAGAGAGTTCAGCACCACCAAACCAGCTTTACAACAAATGCTAAAGGAACTTCTCTAGGAAAGAAACACAAGAGAAGGAAAAGACCTACAATAACGAACCCAAAACAATTTAGAAAATGGGAATAGGAACATACATATCGATAATTACCTTAAATGTAAATGGACTAAATGCTCCCACCAAAAGACACAGATTGGCTGAATGGATACAAAAACAAGACCCATATATATGCTGTCTACAAGAGACCCACTTCAGACCTAGAAACACATACAGACTGAAAGTAAGGGGATGGAAAAAGATATTCCATGCAAATGGAAACCAAAAGAAAGCTGGAGTAGCAATTCTCATATCAGACAAAATAGACTTTAAAATAAAGACTATTAGAAGGGACAAAGAAGGACACTACATAATGAGCAAGGGATCAATCCAAGAAGAAGATATGACAATTGTAAATATTTATGCACCCAACATAGGAGCACCTCAATACATAAGGCAAATACTAACAGCCATAAAAGGGGAAATTGACAGTAACACATTCATAGTAGGGGATTTTAACACCTCACTTTCACCAATGGACAGATCATCCAAAATGAAAATAAATAAGGAAACACAAGCTTTAAATGATACATTAAACAAGATGCACTTAATTGATATTTATAGGACACTCCATCCAAAAAGAACAGAATACACATTCTTCTCAAGTGCTCATGGAACATTCTCCAGGATAGATCATATCTTGGGTCACAAATCAAGCCTTGGTAAATTTAAGAAAACTGAAATTGTATCAAGTATCTTTTCCAACCACAACGCTATGAGACCAGATATCAATTACAGGAAAAGATGTGTAAAAACTACAAACACATGGAGGCTAAACAATACACTACTTAATAACGAAGTGACCACTGAAGAAATCAAAGAGGAAATCAAAAAATACCTAGAAACAAATGACAATGGAGACACGACGACCCAAAACCTATGGGTAGTAGCAAAAGCAGTTCTAAGAGGGAAGTTTATAGCAATACAAGCCCACTTTAAGAAACAGGAAACATCTAGAATAAACAACCTAAACGTGCACCTAAAGCAATTAAAGAAAGAAGAATAAAAAACCCCAAAGTTAGCAGAAGGAAATAAATCATAAAGATCAGATCAGAAATAAATGAAAAAGAAATGAAGGAAACGATAGCAAAGATCAATAAAACTAAAAGCTGATTCTTTGAGAAGATGAACAAAGTAGATAAACCATTAGCCAGACTCATCAAGAAAAAAAGGGAAAAGACTCAAATCAATAGAATTAGAAATGAAAAAGGAGAAGTAACAACTGACACTGCAGAAATAAAAAAGATCATGAGAGATTACTACAAGCTACTCTATGCCAATAAAATGGACAACCTGGAAGAAATGGACAAATTATAAGAAATGCACAATCTGCCAAGACTGAATCAGGAAGAAATAGAAAATATGAACAGACCAATCACAAGTATTGAAATTGAAACTGTGACTAAAAATCTTCCAACAAACAAAAGCCCAGGATCAGATGGCTTCACTGGCAAATTCTATCAAACATTTAAGGAAGAGCTAACACCTATCCTTCTCAAACCCTTCCAAAATATAGCAGAGGGAGGAACACTCTCAAATTCACTCTACGAGGTCACGATCACCTTGATACCAAAACCAGATAAGAATGTCACAAAGAAAGAAAACTACAGGTCAATATCACTGATGAACATAGATGCAAAAATCCTCAACAAAATACTAGCAAACAGAATCCAACAGCACATTAAAATGATCATACACCATGATCAAGTGGGGTTTATTCCAGGAATGCAAGGATTCTTCAATATACGCAAATCAATCCATGTGATAAACCATATTAACAAACTGAAGGAGAAAAATCATATGATCATCTCAATAGATGCAGAGAAAGCTTTTGACAAAATACAACACCCATTTATGATAAAAACCCTCCAGAAAGTAGGCATGGAGAGAACATTCCTCAACATAATAAAGGCCATATATGACAAACCCACAGTCAACATCATCCTCAATGGTGAAAAACTGAAAGCATTTCCAGTAAGATCAGGAACAAGACAAGGTTGCCCACTCTCACCACTCTTATTCAACATAGTTCTGGAAGTTTTAGCCACAGAAATCAGAGAAGAAAAGGAAATAAGAGGAATCCAAATTGGAAAAGAAGAAGTAAAACTGTCACTGTTTGCAGATTACATGACACTATACATAGAGAATCCTAAAGATGCTACAAGAAAACTACTAGAGCTAATCAGTGAATTTGGTAAAGTAGCAGGATACAAAATTAATGCACAGAAATCTCTGGCATTCCTATACACTAATGATGAAAAATCTGAAAGTGAAATCAAAAAAACACTCCCATTTACCATTGCAAAAAAAAGAATAATATATCTAGGAATAAACCTACCTAAGGAGACAAAATACCTGTATGCAAAAAATTATAAGACACTGATGAAAGACATTAAAGATGATACAAATAGATGGAGAGATATACCATGTACTTAGATTGGAAGAATCAACATTGTGAAAATGACTCTACTACCCAAAGCAATCTATACATTCAACGCAATCCCAATCAAACTACCACTGGCATTTTTCACAGAACTAGAACAAAAAATTTCCCAATTTGTATGGAAACACAAAAGACCCCGAATAGCCAAAGCAATCTTGAGAAAGAAAAACGGAGCTGCAGGAATCAGGCTCCCTGTCTTCAAACTACACTACAAAGCTATAGTAATCAAGACAGTATGGTACTGGCACAAAAACAGAAAGATAGATCAATGGAACAGGATAGAAAGCCCAGAGATAAACCCACACACATAGGGTCACCTTATCTTTGATAAAGGAGACAGGAATGTACAGTGGAGAAAGGACAGCCTCTTCAATAAGTGGTTCTGGGAAAACTGGACAGCTACATGTAAAAGTATGAGATTAGATCACTCCCAAACACCATACACAAAAATAAGCTCAAAATGGATTAAAGACCTAAATGTAAGGCCAGAAAATATCAAACTCTTAGAGGAAAACATAGGCAGAACACTCTATGACATAAATCACAGCAAGATCCTTTTTGCCCCACCTCCTAGAGAAATGGAAATAAAAACAAAAATAAACAAATGGGACCTAATGAAACTTCAAAGCTTTTGCGCAGCAAAGGAAACCATAAACAAGACCAAAAGAAAACCCTCAGAATGGGAGAAAATATTTGCAAAAGAAGCAACTGACAAAGGATTAATTTCCAAAATTTACAAGCAGCTCATGCAGCTCAATAACAAAAAAACAAACAACCCAATCCAAAAATGGGCAGAAGACCTATATAGACATTTCTCCAAAGAAGATATACAGATTGCCAACAAACACATGAAAGAATGCTCAATATCATTAATCATTAGAGAAATGCAAATCAAAACTACAATGAGATATCATCTCACACCCGACAGAATGGCCATCATCAAAAAATCTAGAAAGAATAAATGTTGGAGAGGGTGTGGAGAAAAGGGAACACTCTTGCACTGCTTGTGGGAATGTGAATTGGTACAGCCACTGTGGAGAACAGTATGGAGGTTCCTTAAAAAACTACAAACAGAGCTACCATATGACCCAGCAATCCCACTACTGGGCATATACCCTGAGAAACTATAATTCAAAAAGTGTCATGTACCAAAATGTTCATTGCAGCTGTATTTACAATAACCCGGAGATGGAAACAACCTAACTGCCCATGGGATGTATGGATAAAGAAGATGTGGCACATATATACAATGGAATATTACTCAGCCATTGAAGAAACGAAATTGAGCTATTTGCAATGAGGTGGATAGACCTAGAGTCTGTCATACAGAGTGAAGTAAGTCAGAAAGAGAAAGACAAATACCGTATGCTAACACATATATATGGAATTTAAGGAAAAAAATGTCATGAAGAACCTAGTGGTAAGAAAGGAATAGAGACACAGACCTACTAGAGAACGGATTTGAGGATATGGGGAGGGGGAAGCGTGAGCTGTGACAAAGCGAGAGAGAGGCATGGACATATATACACTCCCAAACGTAAGGTAGATAGCTAGTGGGAAGCAGCCGCATAGCACAGGGAGATCAACTCAGTGCTTTGTGACCACCTAGAGGGGTGGGATGGGAGTGGGGGGGGATACGCAAGAAGAAAGAGATATGGGAGCATATGTGTATGTATAACTGATTCACTTTGTTATAAAGCAGAAATTACACACCGTTGTAAAGCAATTATACCCCAATAAAGATGTTTAAAAAAAGAAAAAAGAAAAGTGAGTGAATTCTGGATGGCAAAATAAACAATGCCCAATTAATATACACACATAAAAATTACCTAAGAATTCAATCAAGGAAACACGTGGTTGCAAATTAAAATCGCTGAATGGAAATACATTATAACAATTTTATTATATGGCTATGAGAAGGGGAGACACACACATTAAGTCATTTTCTTGATTCCATGAACTCATGTATCTTCCACTCCTCAAAGACTGGAAAATTGTACCTCCCATGGTACATAAGTGTTTTTACAATGCCTTCATAATGGGCATGTGAAGGGCAGGGACCGGCTCTACAATCTCAAAAGGCTATTATAAAATAACCTAGTAATTTACTCAATAACGTAAATGGAATTACCTTGGCTTGAATATTGAAACACACACAAGATTGCTTATTTGTCTGTAGTCCAGACAGTATGGTTTTCATATGACCTTAGAAAAGAAAATTTAATATTTACATAGGATTTTGTATTTTACAGACAAAGTAAGAATTATATTTCTCCATGCTTTAAATATGTGAAAATTGCAGCCAAAACAGATCTTACAAACAGGTCTGCTAAAGCCCAAATCATCTTTAACAAGATAGATCTATCTTCACCCAATAACCAATTAACCAAATAATTGATAGCTTTATTTTTTGAATTTTTAGTGATTCAAATGTCTTTCATATAATAGCTTTAAGTCTGAACAAAATAAATTTCCACTGTTACAAATCACTGTATCAATGAGCATCTCTAAGTGGTTTAACAAAGAATAGAGGGAAGAGATTGAGTAGAAATAAAGACAGCACACAGGGAAAACAAATTGTGATACTTAACATAGTAAATTGTATTTTGGCCATACTAAAATAATCAGGCATATAAACATGATTGTGAAAATGTTATTGGAGGTATTCTTATTGGAACAACAATATGGTCCTCATTCTTCAGTAATAATCTGGCTTAAAACACAACCAAAGCAGCAGCTAAAATCTCATCCTGGAAAATGACTGAAGTCCATGGGAATACCCTAGGAAAAAGGTTTTCAAATAATAAGCATAAAATAAAACTTGAAATTACACTTTAATTAGTCTATCTCTCTCATGCGAAAAACTAAGGTCCAGATCATATCAGAGACTTGCCTAGGGTCACAAAAAGTATAACTCTTAAATCACTAGTTTTCAAAGTAGATCATGTTTACTCTGTGGTTATAAAAGAGATCTACAGAGAAAAGAAAAAAATATTAAATATCCATAATATTTTGTGTGTGCATTTTATTTTGTACATAATATGTTTGCAGAGCCATGTGCACTCAATTTTTTCTTATCATTATACCCATTCAAAATCCTTTGTAGAGAGACCACTGTCTTAAAATTATTACGCAGACCTGGACCAGACTTTCCCGCATCACCTTTTTGACCCCTCCTCAAATCCAGACATATCTGCTACTAAGCAGTGCAACTCTGCCAATCAACTGAACACACAGTCTCTTTGTCAGCTGGGGACTGGGAATCAAAATTATTTCAGCTAGGATTTTTAAATTCTTATTTCTTTATCTGCCTGCTTCAAAATATCATCATTCTTCCTTAAAGTATGCTGATTAAAAAGAAGAAAGAAACCCAACTATTAAAGTTACACTGCTTCTGCTGCTGTGAATACTCAAAAGGAAATAAGAAATTTTAATAAAATATAAACAACCAAAACACCTCTCATCTTATCTAATACAAAATACAAAATCACCTTGGAGGATTTTTTGAAATAGATATAGTCAGTACCTGACATGCTAATTGAGTTATCAGTCCTCAAAGGCTGATGAAGAGTGAATCAATTATCACATATACTTTATTTTGCAGCCTATACACTGATAAATAACTCTGGGGCCACCCTCTATTGGGCTTCTGCCCAACATCCCTGGGACTGACACTCTGCTGGAGGGAAGATATAGATGGTAAAATAGAAAGTGTGGGGGAGTAAATCTACACTGATTACAACCTAAGTTTAAAAGTTAAATTTAGGAGATCCTACAGCTCAGAGTTACTTAAGTATGCAGCATTTTCAACAAAGAAAAACCTCAAGACATGGCAGAAAGAAGCAGTGACCATGGGAATATTGTTCTTTCTCCCTAGGTTTAAAAAGAAGCTCAAAATATACATGAGCCTCTGTAGAACACTTTCCTTAAAATTTTATAGTGCAGGACAATCTTCAAATGAGTTATTTGGGCATTTCAGAAGTCTACATTCCCTTGGATGCTGATCAAAATAGGTGGGCCTCCTCAATGCACTCCTCCCTATAACAGAATGCAGCACAGCACAATAGTTAAGGGACAGGTTCTAGAGTCAGACTCTGACTTTGAATCAGGGCTCTGACACTTACTAGTTGTACGATCATAGGCAAGGTATTTAATTACTCTAAATCTCAGTTTCTCCATCCACAAAATGGAGATCAAAGTAGAGTCTAATAGGGTTGCTGTGATAATTACATGATTTTATAAATTGAACCTGACAAAGAGTACCTGATAAATTGTGGTTGCTATGGTGGTGGTGATTGGAGATGAGCATTACATCAAGCTTCCTGAGGATTTAAGTTGCTATCTAAAATACAGGATGACCAAGGTCTATCATTCTTTTGGGTTATTCTTATTTAGCATTTCCTTTTTCACTCACTGAGTATAACATGTAGGGACCTGTACAGAGAATCATATCAAACCAGATTCCTGCCTTCAAAGAAATGACTCTCATTTGGCTTCTGTATTGCACACTTATGATTGTGAAAGGCAGCACTCACAGTTCATATCTTCCACAGTAGTGATTGCAATTCAACTTACCAGACTGAATCCTGACTCTGGCATTTCCTTTCCAAAACATGGGTTACAATGTGGAGAAAGGGCTAAGATTGTTCTGGGGGCTTCCCTGGTGGCGCAGTGGTTGAGAGTCCACCTGCCGATGCAGGGGACGCGGGTTCGTGCCCCGGTGTGGGAAGATCCCACATGCCACGGAGTGGCTGGGCCCGTGAGCCATGGCCACTGAGCTTGCACGTCCGGAGCCTGTGCTCCGCAACAGGAGAGGCCACAACAGTGAGAGGCCCGCGTACCGCAAAAAAAAAAAAAAAAAAAAAAAGTGTTCTGGGAATAGGTAGAAATGGAGAAAACAGGAGCCCCATGAATTCATAAGGTCATTATTTAAACCTGGGATAGGAAGAAGAGGTGCTCAAAGCCTAACTCACCTTTTTGCCTCAAGGTAGATGATTGGCCTTGGGCGAAAATAACCCTGGATGTCATGACAATTAGGTAATACATTTATATAACTTATTAAAAGAAAAGAAAAACGTTGGTCAGTAATGACTAAGCAGGTGTCCAAATCTTTCAATGAAAGTGGCGACAGGAGAGAAATACCAGCTGATAACATGATTGGCTTCATCAAGTTAACAGCTGAGGCAATTCTGAGATTCAAACAGAAACCAAGCCATCATGCTCAAATTTAGTGATAACCCTTTAGAAAGGCTTAAGAAAAACCCTGCATATGGGAAAGATTATGCTAACTAGGTACCTTGCATTATGCCCACACATAATAATGCAGACTCACAGCTGTGAACACACATCTGGATAGCATGGATGTGATTCCAGTCAATCTCTAAGGGAACTATTATATCAAGGCAAGTGCCAGTTGAACATGTTTGAAGCCTACAAAAGTTCTAATTTTAAGACAAACAGCCTGTTTCAGACAATAGGATTATAAACCTACATGATATATCTTTTATAATTATTGCTATTTTGTCAGAGAAGACTTTTCTATGTACTGCAAAAAAAAAGGAAATCTACCACATCTTTCAGCATTCCTTAAATGTCTGTGATCTTTTCTATACAGGTTTAAGAATACTAATAATTACCCAACAAAACAATTACCCAACATGGCTCTTTGCTGTCTTATTAAGTGACCTCAGAAAACTGACTCTTGCCCTTTCTTAGCCAACACATGCATATTTCCTGGATTAAGTACCACAAAGTTATACCATCAATGGCCAGTGCCATCTTCAGCAAAATACAAGGAGTATAAAGTCCTCTGGACTGGTGAGGTCAACAGCTATTTGAGGCACATGATGTGCAAGGTTCCATGTTGAGGAATCTAAAGATGTCCTAGTCTGTTATTAAAATAAAATGAGATATGTGCTAAGCAGCCCATAGAAAGTTAGCAGCTGAAGAAACCTTAAGGAATGTCAAGTTCAATCTCCTCATTTTTAAAATTTCCTCATGTTACTGATGAATAAGCTAAAGCTCCTTTTTATGCACTTGGTTAATGGCAGTACCAGGGCAAAATTTTGGGTCTCTTGATTCTCATATTGGTACTTTTTCCACTACATCACAGCATGCTCAGCAACTCTGGGAAGGAAGGGGTAGAATTTACTTCTCAGCAGAGATCTGGAAAAGCTGCAATGGAAAATCTACACTCTGAAGATTGTTCAGAATATTACAGGTAAAAGTGAACAAACAGTCAAACACAGCAAGGAAAAGGAAGAAGAGAAGCATGGGTGTATTACTGGGAAAGAATGAGTCATTTCTGGAGATCCAAAAGCAGTCCAGTTTAGGTAGAAATTTGCAGTTTCTTGACAAGGGTGCTATTGGCCTTTTTGGTGGGACAGTTCTGAAATGGTGAGGGTCTATTTCACTCAATACAAAGATGCTTGGCATCCCTTGCTCCAGATCACTAGACATCCATATCGTCCTCACTCACTGTGACAACCCAAAACACCCCAAGAGCTTTCCAAATGTCACCACTCCCAGTTTAGAACCACTGAGCATAAATATGGGGTGTCTAGGGATAGGAATAATACTTGAGAAGGCTGAAAGTAGGGTGGGTTCAGATAATGAAAAACCTTAAAGAAATTCATACCTTTTTCAATAGACTACAGGGAAACACTGAATGTAGTAGGGATGAGGTCTAGTTTGATATGTTCTTCAGGAAGGATTTTGGTAGCAATGTAGAAAATAATTAAGGTGGGTAAGAGACAAAGGCAAGGAGTCAAGTTAGTTCCAACAATAACACATGGTTTTCTTTCTTTCCTTTTTCTACTCCTACTACTGTGTCTACCTGGGCTTTGACATTTGCTTTTGATTCTGACTCCTGGTCTCTATTTTGAGCCCTGGAATACGAAGTTGGCCTCTTAGAGTTAATCATAGTGTATTTCTTTGACACTCACTTAGTTTATTCTTATTAACCAGCCTTAGTTCCCAGCCCCATTGTTGGCTCTAAGAACTGAGGGCAGCCTCTGCCATTCAAAGGTATCTTTCCTCCATGTCGTTTTGAAGTGTTTTTAACTTGAGCTCTGGTTCCAATATGCTTACAAAATGGTTTTCAAATAAAAACACCTTGTTTCAAGCTTTTTGCCTGCGTTATCTAAAGTTTCACTTGTTCCCAGGTGCATTCAGCTTAGGTGAAAAGAAAACCAAAAGGTGATAAATATGTTCGTTGCAATCAGATGTTTGGTATTTTATAGGACACAGAAATACTACTTTACTGAATGGCAGGCTGTTCAAAACCTTAGCGTTAATGAGACTGTGTCAGCATTTTCATTAAAAACCCCTATTTTCCTAAGCACATGTATTTTCAGTTTTAGAGATAAGTTGGAAACCATCAGATTGGTTGTTTCTAAATTAAAGCAGAGACATTAGAGAAATACTCCTTTTGGTCAAAGACATTATGCCAAGATGCCATGTAAAAGAAATCGCAATGAGAACATGAATCAACTTCCAGGGACACTCCAACCACAGAAAAGTTTATGGAGTCCTCTCATGTTTTGAAACGGCAATGCAAAGAGCCTGCTAGTCGGTGAAAAATCAGCACCTGATGACGCACCTGATGGATGGCTCCCAGAAATCCAACTGGTTCTAATTTTCTGACATGTACTAGTTTTCAAAAAAAAAAAACAATGAAAATGCATCTCACACTACAGAAACTTCTAGATGGATCCTAGGGAGGAAAAAAAAACACACCAGGGCACACCTAGCAAGCTAATATTCTCCATCCAAAGATCACCTGCCAAGGTCATTGAGTTGACATCCTGCCACATCAGTCTCAAGGCAACAGACTATACCCCTAGCACTAGCCAGTCACCTTGCAAATGCATAACCTTAGTCAACTAAATAGCAACTGAGAGACTGTTATTCGGTGCAAAATCAACCCCAATATTAAAAAACAAAAATGAAAACAGACCTTGGCCTGAAAATAATTGTTAATTTGTGTCATCTTTTTATACACATCACTTGAGGTTGGCATCACAATGGTTAACATGATGGACTCTGGAGCCAGATTCCCTAAGTTTGAACCTTGGCCGCACTATTTACTAGCTGAGAGGCCTTAGTCATGTCATGTCTCTGCTCCCCAATGAGAAAAACAATGATACCTACCTCACAGGATTGTGAGAATTAGCCAATACATGCAAAGCACTTAGAACAGTGCCTAGTACATAAGTGTCCAATAATGTTAATCATAGTGATAATGATATCATATGATGGGAAAGGTATCTAAAAATCAATGAAAACAGAATCTGGAAAGGACAGTTAGTTCTCTATCTGATATGAATTAAAAGGAAGGAGGGAAGGAAAGAAAGGAAGACCACAAATTATTCTAAGGGATATCACAGGATTTCTACACTTTCCTTAAATCCTTTAAGCATTGAAATGGGACTTAGAATCACTGATATCTAGGATGGGGTCCTCTAAGGCTGGCTTTCCCATCTCAGTAGGGAAAATTGAGCCAACTGCTTTCCTTACCCCTTTTTCTCTGAGTGAAATGTTGATTTATTTGTAGCAGCTACTACTGCTGTTATTTGTTTGGTTTCCAGTTAACTGACCAATAAGTGCTGAGCCAAGATCCCTCCAACCATGTCAATGCAGACGGGCAGTTCTCACTGTATACCCTCAAGAAAACAATGTGATTAAAAATCTTCCACCAGGACCAGATGGCTTCACAGGTGAATTCTATCAAACATTTAGAGAAGGGCTAACACCCATCCTTCTCAAACTCTTCCAAATCACTGCAGAGGGAGAAACACTCCCAAATTCATTCTACAAAGCCAACATCACCCTGATACCAAAAAACCAGAAAAAGATATCACAAAAACAAAAATTATAAACCAATATCACTGATGAACATAGATGCAAAAATCTTGAACAAAATACTAGCAAACAGAATCCAGCAGCACACTGAAAGGATCATACACCATGACCAGGTGGGATTCATCCCAGGGATGCAAGGATTCTTCAATATACACAAATCAATCAATGTGATAAACCACATTAACAAATTAAGGAATAAAAACCATATGATAATCTCAATAGATGCAGAAAAAGCTTTCAGCAAAATTCAACACCCATTTATGATAAAAATTCTCCAGAAAATGGGCATAGAGGGAACCTACCTCAACATAATAATAGCCATATATGACAAACCCACAGCAAGCATCATACTCAATGGTGAAAAACTGAAAGTATTTCCACTAAGATCAGGAACAAGACAAGGATGTCCTCTCTTGCCACTCTTATTGTATATAGTTTTGGAAGTCCTAGCCACAGCAATCAGAGAAGAAAAATAAATAAAAGGAATACAAATTGGAAAAGAACAAGTAAAACTGTCATCTTTGCCAATGACATGATACTATACATAGAAAATCCTAAAGATGCCACCAGAAAACTACTAGAAATAATCAATGAATTTGGTAAGGTTGCAGGATCCAAATTAATGCACAGAAATCTCTAGCATTCCTATACACTAACAATGAAAAATCAGAAAGAGAAATTAAGGAAACACTCCCATTTACCACTGCAACAAAAAGAATAAAATACCTAGGAATAAACCTGCCTAAGGAGGAGAAAGACTTGTACCCAGAAAACTATAAAACACAGATGAAAGAAATAAAAGATAACATAGACACATGGAGAAATATACCATGTTCTTGGATTGGAAGAATCAAAATTGTGAAAATGACTATACTACTCAAATCAATCTACAGATTCAATTCAATCCCTATCAAACTACCAATGGCATCTTCACAGAATTAGAACAAAAATTTTACAATTCATATGGAAATGCAAATGACCCCAAATAGCCAAAGTAATCTTGAGAAATAAAAACGGAATTGGAGGAATCAGGCTCCCTGACTTCAAAGTATACCATAAAGCTACAGTAATCAAGACAGTATGGTACTGGCACAAAAACAGAAATATAGATCAAAGGTACAAGACAGAATGCCCAGAGTCAACCCACGCACATATGGGCACCTAATTTATGACAAAGGAGGCAAGAACATACAATAGAGAAAAAACAGCCTCTTCAATAAGTGGTGCTGGGAAAACTGGACAGCTACATGTTAAAGAATGAAATTAGAATACTCCCTAACACCATACACAAAAATAAACTCCAAATGGATTAAAGACTTAAATGTAAGACCAGACACTATAAAACTCTTAGAGGAAAACACAGGAAAAACACACTTTAAAATAAATCACAGCAAGATCTTTTTTGAGCCACCTCCTAGAGTAATGTAAATAAAACCAAAAATAAAAATTGGGACCTAATGAAACTTAAAAGCTTTTGCATAGTAAAGGAAACTATAAACAAGACAAAAAGACAACCCTCAGAATGGGAGAAAATATTTGCAAATGAATCAATGGACAAAGGATTAATCCCCAAAATATACAAACAGCTCATGGAGCTCAATGTGAAAAAAACAAACAATCCAGTTAAAAACTGGGCAGAAGACCTAAATAGATAATTCACCAAGTAAGACATACAGATGGCCAATAGACACATCAAAAGATATTCAACATCACTAATTATTAGAGAAATGCAAATCAAAACTACAATGAGGTATCACCTCACACCAGTCAGAATAGCCATTATCATAAAATCTAGAAACAATAAATGCTGGAGAGGGTGTGGAGAAAAGGGAACCCTCTTGCACTGTTAGTGGGAATGTAAATTGGTACAGCCACTACGGAGAACAGTATGGTGGCTCCTTAAAAAACGAAAAATAGAACAACCATATGACCCAGCAATCCCGCTACTGGCATATACTCTGAGAAAACCGTAACTCCAAAAGAGTCATGTACCACAATGTTCATTGCAGCTCTATTTACAATAGCCAGGATATGGAAGCAACCTAAGTGTCCATCGACAGATGAATGGATAAAGAAGATGTGGCACATATATACAATGAAATATTACTCAGCCATAAAAAGAAATGAAATTGAGTTATTTGTAGTGAGGTGGTGGACCTAGAGTCTGTCATACAGAGTGAAGTAAGTCAGAAAGAGAAAAACAAATACCATATGCTACCACATATATATGGAATCTAAAAAAAAACTGGTACTAATGAACCTAGTTGCAGGGCAGGAATAGAGAGGTAGACATAGAAAATGGACTTGAAGACATGGGGTAGGAGGATGAAGCTGAGGCGAAGTGAGAGTAGCATCAATGTATATACACTATCTAATGTAAAATAGTTGGCTGGTGGGAAGCAGCAGTATAGCACAAGGAGATTAGCTTGGTGTTTTGCGATGACCTAGAGGGGTGGGATAGGGAGGGTGGGAGGGAGGCTGAAGAGGGAGGGGATATGGGACATGTGTATGCATATGGCTGATTCGTTTTGTGCAGCAGAAACTAACACAGTATTGTGAAGTAATTATACTCCAATAAAGATCTATTTTAAAAAAAGTAAAGAAAAGATAACAAGCCCTGGCTGAAAATCAGGACCTGAATAGATTCAGCAGGTTACTAGACATTTGGAAAGAGTTTGATAGAGCTTTGAAATAATTCATCAAGATGATATGCCATGAATGGGCAGCATTTTTCAGGGGGTATCCCTGCCACTTATTCAGAAACAGAGGACAAATATTTTTTTAGCAAAGTATGGGGGAATGGAGGTCTCTAAGATCAATACCACTGACGCAAGTACTTTTAATTTTCAGTTCTACTCAAGACCTTGCAAACACTTTACTTTGACTTCAGCTGCAACAATCCACAAAACAAAGTAGTGTCTTGTTCTCACTAATGCAAATAAGTGGTCATTCCAAAGATATTTTTCATGTGAGGGTCATGTGGTTATCCCACATAGACCAGAGAAAAATCTAAAATACAAGTCATAAAAATATATGGAGGGTCAGTGTGTGTATTTCTTATGTGTTCACAGTGTCCCAACTAGGGGAGTAGGAGACAGTGGCCTTTATTTACATGTGAATTTGTACCAAGAAAAGCACAAAGTGGAATATTTTAGAAATATTACCGTATTAATAGTTCCTCAAGCAAAAGCTTAAATTGATTTTTCTTTCAAACTCCAGTCCAGTTTAAAAGACTCAAAGGTCTTCTGATGCCGTTTTGTTTTTCCCAGTGTGCTCAAAGACCTTATTTATTCTTCTATGGATATTTACAATGAGAAAAGGCGGGGGGGGGATACACATACACATGCACACGCACACGCACACGCACACACAGACACAAATGGCAATCCACTAAATATATAAGCTCTCTACAAATTGGTAGTTGACTTTAAAGGTAAGATATCTGCTAAGCTGATGGTGTGGCATGACAAATGGAATCCTATCTCCTTTGACATTAGGTGGAGCCTACAAATCAACTCTTTTCAAAATACCTTTCACTAATTTTAATTAATAAACGTTTCCATAGGACGTACTGTGTGATAGACACTGTTCAAAGCACTTTACTGTAGTTAATTAATTTAATCATCACAACTCTATGTGGCAGACAGTATTATTATCATCTCCATTTTACAAATGAAGAAGAGAAGTCAAGTGGCTTTCGTAAGGTCATGTAGCTAGTAGGTAGCAAAGTTAGACTTTGAACCCAGGCTATCTGGCTCTAAAGTCCAAGCTGTCAACCATTATGCTATCCAACCTGGTCATAGTACATAAAATGAAGACAAAATGAGGAAATGAGTGTGGGACATTCAGGCTCCTTACAGAAACGGAGCCAAGTTACCTTTATCTTTGTGATGTATAATGTCTTGTTTTTTGTCCCAAGAAAAATTTTAGCTATGGCTTCATTCCCATTCTCCCAGTGGCAAAATTTAACCTTTTTAGTTTCTTACTAATCTCACAAAGGTCTTTTAATTGCTCTACAATTAAAAGAGATTCTTCTAGTTCCCTCTCAAATTTTTCTTCCTGTTCATTCACTTAAGTAACAAATATTGTTTAACTGATAGCATGACTCATAAATCTAACCTTTTTTTTTTTTTGCGGTACGCGGGCCTCTCACTGTTGTGGCCATTCCCGTTGTAGAGCCCAGGCTCCGGAGGCTCAGCGGCCATGGCTCACGGGCCCAGCTGCTCCGCGGCATGTGGGATCCTCCTGGACCAGGGCACGAACCCATGTCCCCCACATCGGCAGGCGGACTCTCAACCACTGTGCCACCAGGGAAGCTCAAATCTAACCTTTTTTCTCCTGCTACAGGCTTGGCTTGACTTAGTGAAAGCCTACTTGTTGTCACAGGTAGGAGAATACTTATACTACAAAGAAGCAGAGCAACAACAGCAATAGTAACAACAGATAAAACATTTTCATATATCATATGTCCCAAACTGGTATGAGACACATTGTCAATATTGACTTATTTAATTCTCACAAAAATCCCTGAAAAAGCAGGGTATTACTCTAATACCATCAGCAAGGATACAGAGTCTAAAACAATAAGCCATTTAGCTCAAGTTGTCCAAGTAGTAGATTTGAATTGAGATCCATCTGACTTTAATGCCCATCATATTGGTTACCATCAGAACAAGTGTTACGCTGCTTTAGCATTAAATAAATGCTTAAGTGGTTTGCCAATGGTTGCTCAGCTAGTACATGGTGGATGCAGGGTTTACACTTAGGTCTTAAAACCCCAAGACCTGTGCTCATTCTATAAGATCCTAAGTCTGGTTTTAGGCAAAAAGTTTATAACTTAATGCCTTTGATTACATTGTTGATCTAAGTTCAACAATGTGTGGGTCCTCTTGGGACTCAATCTCTGTAGTTAATAATTGAATGTACAGGTAGAAGTGTGTGTGTGTGTGTGTGCGCGTGCACACATGCATGCATGAGTGTGCACTATGTATGTCAGAGCAAGAGACTGGCAGTGAATGTAAATTACATTCTCTGTTATTCTAACTTCGATGAAAATCACCAAAATTAATAGAATATTGGAGGGATCCTGGTCTAACTTTTGGAATCTAGAAGAGGCAGTAACATATCTCTTTTGTTCCATGAACATTTTAGAGTTGGTCAGGGCACTCCTAGGAAGGAGAGGAAGAAGTAAAGTAGATCATCAAATCATCAGGGAGAGGATTACACTTACTACTTAATAGAAAGACAGGCATATGCAAAAATTAATTTCTGTACCAATTTTCCAACTTTCTACTTCAAAATCTTACCATGTACGTACACACTTTTCACAAAGTGTTAACACTCACAGTAGCAAATGCTACAGCTGAAAAATGCAAATGTCTTTTCCATTACAATTCCTTTTTCAGTCACTCATAACTGCATAAACCATCCTGCATCTTAGCTAAAATATTCTCTGTTTGACCTCAGGGCAAACACTGAATTTTTTCCCTTTTCCAAAAGAAGTGTGAAAAAAGCCCCCTTTAGCTATGTCTGAGTCACCACCAGGAAAGGTAGGGGAGATTCTTATTATAATCAAATGGGAAGAGGAAGAGAACGTAAAGGGAACTGTTAGAGTTTGTGTCCAAAAAAAAAGAAAAACAGGAAGTATCTGAACTTTAAAATTCAAGATGATACACTTTCCCATGTGTGAAAAATTGGCCAAGAATAAGTTATGAACATTTCAGAGTGGTTTGCTGAACTAGCAGATACCCTGTTCCCTGAACGGGAACTGCTAGAAGAAGAAGGCAAAAGGCCTTCAGGGAAGAGAATGTCACAAGAGAGTAGAACAAGGGTTCAGTTAATTCTCTTTTCCCAAAGGATGTGATTTTGACTCAGCCCCAAGGGTCCCAGTCTATTCTGGTTGGATGTAGTCCTGTTGGGCTGAGCTGTCCCCAGGTCTTCATATTCTTTACTGTCCAGGCACATTTTTATCAAGTTGGACTAACTGAACTCTGTGTAAGGACAGAAGCATCTGATGGCAAGCCCCAATTATGTCATATATACTTTGATTCAAATAACCTCTTTTCAGCCTGTTTTCTCTGTGGGCGTATGTGTATGTGAGTGTGCGTGTGTGTGTTGACACAAATAAAATGTTTTACTTTAGACACTGGAAAAGGATGCTAGATAAAAGTCTTCTTAATTGTGTTTATTTTTCCATTCTGTGTTCTAGTTATAAAAGCAATCCATTTTCATCAAAGAAAATGTGGGAAATATGGGAAAACATAAAAGGATAAAATGAGAAGCACCAATATTCCAAGAGATGACTTTGGTATATGTCCTTCTATTCTTCTTTCTAAAAACATTCTCTTTCCCAAGAAAAGAGACTATTCTACACATACTATTATGTAACCTGTTTTCTCATGTCACCAGACCTGTTCCTTTTTTTCTATGTATAATAATTCCTCAGGTAAACTCACCCAACCTCATAGTTTTAAATACAATTTATTTGTTGATGATTTCCAATTTTATATAACCAGCATAACGTCTCTCTCAAATTCTGACTCATTCATCGACAGCCTATACAACATTTCCCTTAGCTGTTTAATAGGCATCTCAAGCCACACATGCTCAAAACTGAGCTCTGATGTTTGCCACCCTCTCCAACCAGCCTCCTTCAGTTTTCCCCATCTCACTAACACTGAAAACCATCCCTCTAGTTATGCAGCTCTTCAAAAATCTTGATTCCTTTAATTCTCTCATATCCCACATCAGATCCATCAGAAAATCCTGAGAACTCTACCCTATTATCACCTGGAATTACCAATCATTTCTCACCAGGATTATTTCAAAGCCTCTGAACTGATCTATTTCTGTCCCTGCATTCTTCACTCTGTTGCAATCGTTGTAATTAGAAGGTTCTCATTAAAATGTAA
This sequence comes from Globicephala melas, assembly GCF_963455315.2. NCBI lineage: Eukaryota > Metazoa > Chordata > Mammalia > Artiodactyla > Delphinidae > Globicephala > Globicephala melas. The sequence continues at coordinate 39,201,879 of NC_083335.1, forward strand.
GTTAGATCTTCACACTCTGTCTTCCATTCTCTCTCTTGGATAGAAGTCTTCACCAGGACCTACAAGGCCCTCTCCAATCTAGACCTCCATCTTTCCCCCAGGACCTCTGTTACCTCTCTTATCTGTTCTTCTCTTCCACTTGTCTATATTCATTCTGTGCCTCTGAACACACTGGCCTTGTTACTATTCTGCAAATACCCCAGGTATGCTCCCACCTCAGCTCCTTTGCACTTGCTATTCCCCCTGCTTGAAATATTCTTCCCCCAGGTATCCTCATGTCTTACTCCTTCATATCCTTTAAAGGAGGCATTCTCAGTGAGGCTTTTCCTGTACTCTTTATCTAAAATTTCACCCATATACTTTATATTCCACTTCCTTGAGTGTTTCTTTTTGATATTCTGTATCACATAGTTTACTCATTTATCTTGATAATGGCCTGTCATCACCACTGGATTATAAGCTCTATGAGGGCAGAGATTTTTTTCCCCACTTTTTAAAACGGTTATATACCCAGCACCTAGAACAGAACCAGGCAGATATTGCATGCTCAGTAAATATTTGTAGAATAAATAGGTAAAGGCTTACTCCATCTTCCCAAAAAAATGATCACCTGGGCATTTTCTGGGACGAGGCCCAACTCCCTATCACTATTAAAATGACTCCATATCCTTCAAGATCATTCTAAAAGCCAACCACTTCACAAGAGTGTCTTTCCATTTTTGTCACATAATATTTAGGGATTTATTTGGAGGCCATTTAAATAAAAGTTATCCTGAACAGAAAATAAGTTAGATGAAAAGCACTAGAAAGCAGCCCTTTGTTACCTGGCACCTCACGTCACATTCCTTCTAAGCTACACATTTTCCTGTATACTCCAATATGAAGATACACAAGTAAATCTGTTTGATGCTATTTTGCTGTAAAAATCCACAGTCAATTGTCATCATGTATATGCCAAATGTAGGCGAATATTAGGGAACAGTGCTACATCACTGTAGATATGTAGAAAATCACACAAGCAAGAGTTAAGACTTAGTTTGAAGAACAATCTCATTTATCGCTTTTGCATGACTGTTGGGTGGTATTGATGAACTTTGCCTTACATAACAGGTGTGTTTCCCTCAAGCCTCTAGAGATGGATAATTTGATGTAAAATATACAAGTGGAGTCTCCTATTTAAAGCAACTCTTTGCTATATTAGCTAGGTTGTAAGTGTGGGTTTAGTTATGTTGCATTTACTTAAATCAAGGCCTATCTGCTCTGGGTTTAGTGCAAAGTAATGCCAGTAAAATCTAATCTCGTGGTTTGTCTTTGTAAAATTCTTACTAGCTGGGGGTACTAAGGGTGACAGACACTATTTTTTAAACCAAGAATGTTTCAGACATTTGAGAACAGAAACCTAAAAATGACTAAACTGAGGTAATAATGTAACTTTGAGTTGAGAATTTTAACTACAATTCTGTGACCCATGTTATTCATGCATCATAGAAACTGAACTGAATTTAGGGGCAGAACATCTAGGTTCACATTTTGACTTTGTCATTTACTCACAACCTCTTGGCACCTCAGTATCCTAACCTACAAATTGTGGATAATAGTCCTTGCCTTCATCCCAGGACTGCCCTAAGATCAATGAAAAAAGAAACCTCTGGGAAAGTTGTCTGTTACGTTCCCCTGCTATTCCAGACAGAAAAGATTGTTGTGATACTCTCTGCCCAGACTGTGGCATCTGTTACAAGATACCCAGATTGTGACACTGTTGATCTTTTCAGAGATTTGGTTAGGTTTGGAATAAACACGTAAATTGTGGGAAGCAAAAAAAATCAAACATTGTGTGAGCTTTAAAAAAATGACACTTTAAACGATTTGTTGCAGGCTGTAGATCGTGTCCTGGTATCCCAACCCTTGTAATCACTCAGGCTCTACAACTGAGTATGCTCAATGCTGGTTTAAGCCCAAACATTTCTACATCACAGTCTGGCACACACGGGCTCAAAGGAAACAAGCGCGTTATACTACAAATTAGCTAATGGAACTCATGTTTGATAATCTACAATTTTTAATTTGAAAGTAATCTAATTTAGTCTACTGTTTAACATTTACAATTCATATGAAATGGCGCTGCACATAGGCATCTGATTAAAGAACACATTATAAGTGCTAAACTATTCCTATAGTAAAATGATCTAGCTTCCATGATGGTATAACCAGATACAATCATAAATACCATATTATAATGTCCATTGACCTACCAATTTCATTGTAATGGGAGAAATAATTTGTGATACTGCCCTCATGAATTCTCCAGCCCTCTGGTTTCATTAGTGAGCTTTCCTAGGCTGGCAGAGAAATTGCCGTGACTGCCCCTGCTCTCTGTCCCTAATTTTATAAGTGGTCTCTCTTCAATCAGTTCATCATTGAATCAATGTTAATTTTAAAGCACTATGAACTTCCTAGGAAATAGGCACAAATGCTAACAAGCTTTTTTGATTTCCAATTTTAAAAATTATATTTCTATACCCACATTTTCATTTAACAGCAGTGGTGCCAGTCAGATTTAAATTGTAAAAAACATCTCCTTGATCTACACATTCAAAATACATTTTGGGGAAAAATGTGAAAGAGATGGACATTTATTTTAAGTCAAGATGATCATTCCCTTTATTTGATGAGTTACTTGGCTCCTTTAAAGACTGAGGGACTGCTCCCTTGCAGATTCATTGGTAGAGTGTATCTGAGAGACAACTGGGAAAAAAAGGACAGGAGTCTTGTCTCAGTCCCACTGGTGACTTTCTCCTGGGCCCTAAGCCAGTCATTTAACTTTCCATTTATCCACTGCTACTCAAGGCATCGGCAAACGCTTTGAAGTTACTCAATGTTTTTATTCCTTAAACTAAAATACAAATTGGGTCTTAAAACCTAAACAGAACAACAACAAGGAAAGGTAAAGTTAAGTCTTAGAAATTGAAAAGGAATTGGCTAGATTTGCTAACGTGTAAAATTCTCCAGAAAATAGGCTGCAAATATATGCACATGAAATATTTCAATATCCCACAGCTGCATGTGTTTTGTTTTCAAGTGCCTCTAATCTAACAGAAGGAATTTAAACTAGATCCTGTATTGACACATTAGAGCCATTTCTAGCGGTTTCAAAACAAACACAATTTAAACAGTCATGTTGTTTGCTCTCCTAACCAAGACTTTAGGTCCTGAAATGCAGAATCTGTAGGAAAACTTACACTCCAAACGGTTGCTCTTAACTTTACAAAAAATAAGTTTACTGGAAAACAATGTCAAATCAATTCTTCTGGCCTTCTGATTCGTCAGTATACAAACTAAGGCAAAATCATGAAGTATGATGACAAAAGGGAAAGACTCAGATGTTCCAAATATTGTTAGTACCAACCGCATAACCTTAGAGTCTCAAATCCAGCTGTATGAGGGCCCACACTTGCCATTAACCAGAAGAAAGTGATGGCTCTCTCTTTATATGACTAGTAAGGATTTGAAATGTGCTCCTCTTCCTTTCTCTGAATAGACATAATTGTGAAGAGATTAGGATACAAATGCTCTGTGTATATTGTTTCCTCTTATCTCCCATTGAGTCTTCTCATGTTGCTCTGCTTCAGAGGACAGGATTCAACTCATTATGTATTTGTTGAGCATCTGCCTGGAGAGCAGTTATGTGCTAGGTCTGGAGAGTGAGGGGCTCTCCAAAAAATGTGGGTGTTATGGAGCCTTATATTCTATTAGGATTTTATATTATAGTACAAAAGCCCAGTGTGGCCTAAGAATAGTTGATAAGGACTTTGAGAAGGAGAGGGACTTAATTGATGGGATAGAATTTTCTAGGTTAAAGGGGTTTGGGAAATTATTCCATGCATGTAAGGCACGTGAACAAAGGTATGGGTGACAGTGAGATGACCAAGATCCGTGTGGAAAGGCCATGGCTTTAGCAAAGGGCATGTGTTGGCAAAGGAGAGACATAAATATGAAGGACTGGGGCTCTAGTACCAAAAGAAAGATCTCTCTGAGTTTCAGAGTGGAATACAGAACCACGTTCACTCAGCACTGAAGAGAAGCATTGTGGTAACGAAGCCAAAGATACAGAGATGATTATGAGCCTACAAATTGCAAGGAAATGCATCCATACCTGCTTTGAGGGAAAAAAATACAATTAAGTTCTGCCTTTTTACCCCATAACATACCTAACAGAGATCCATAGAATACGTAGCAAGAACCATACAAAGAAAACTGGAAAATATTTTCTTGGATATTAATTGTCAACATTAAGCCATATAATGTGACTCAATAAATCATTATTTTCCTCATAAGTGATTATATACTGAAAATGTTATATGTGTAACGCTTGTACTAGGACAGTTGAATTATAGCCACGATTTCAAGGAAGGATATTAGAACCTTTGCCATAATAAGTGAAGCCTACTTTAAGCAACTCCAATAAATGATAATCCAAAACTTTTTAGAAAGATCAATTAGAGACTGTCTCTCTCTCCCCGCCATCCCCCCTCCCTTCCTCTCTCTCACGTGCATGTGCACACACACACACACATATTACTACCTCCACCAAAACAACATTATTTTAAATAGTAAGCAAACCCAGTGCCTTTAAAGTTAGATTTCAATGACAGTTAAAACTTGCCTCTGAATTGCCTTCAGCCTCTTTCCACACACAACTACATCAGGAATTGTCCTATTACACTGACATTTTCCTAAAAGCCCTAGCAACTCCCATTCCTCTTCTTTCTTGGTCAAGTTGACATCCATTATTCATGGTAGGAAGTATAAGGGGGAATGGTTATTTGGTACATTTCTTGTGTATTATTTCGAGAAAGATGGAGGAGGAGATAATGATGATTGTTTCTGTTAAATACTATCAGCAATAATAGTTAACATTTATTGACTTTCACTTGGTGCCAGGTACTGTGCTAAACCCTTCCCATGGATTATCTCATTATTTTCCATGTTTTCCAGAAAGGTTAAATAACTTACCAAAGGTTACATAGCTAGAAAGTTTGAGAAGTCAAGGTTTGAACCCAGGTAATCTCACTCAATAGTCCACACTTTAAATAACTACATTATATGGACTTGGGCTCAGTCCACATGTATCCACAAAATTTTAATGTATCTTACAAATTCTCCTTGAGAAAAATGAAAATTTACTATGCATTCACATTAACCCTTGAATGTAGAATGTCCCTTGAATATTATGTTATCATGTGACCTTTCTGAATTTTGTTTCTAATTACAGATATGGTTTTCTATGAGCCATTTACTTATTCTATCCCAAACCCATTTGGACAAACAATGAAGATTTGGAATTTGTTGCCTGGAGTTAAAGCCATGGAACAGAGCAAAAACCACCAGTTCAGTAATCAGACCTCCAGTGTGGACTTCTTTCTTACTGAGTCCTATAATGCTTAAGAATATATCTTTTTCAAGGAAGCCTTCCATGACCTCACTCTAACCCCCATTTTCCAGTAGGCTAGGTTCGCCCTTCTTGATTCTCCTTCTTACCAATTAATCTCAGTTGTAATTATATAATTACAGTATTTATTATTTGTAGTTTTTCAACTAGTCTTTAAACTCCCTGAGGGCAATGACCATGTATGATTTGCTTACTGTGGTATTTTCAGCACCCAGCACAGTGCCTGGTATATAACTTATAATTCATATTTACTGAGCAAATACGTCTCCAAACAGTGATATACATGAAAATTATGCCCTCAGAGCACTGGCTTATTGTTATAGTGATTATTCTGCCAGTAAGTGAGGAGTTCTACATTCCTCCCATTTTCATCAGTGCTCAGAGATGGAGAGAGAATTTATAAATATTGGTCTCTCTGGCTCATGAGTTTATAGCTTGGGTCCAAATAAATCATTAACTCTAGAATTGGAATAGAGCTAACATACCATCTAGTTTATTTTCTTTCTCTTCTATATCAGGAGAGTGAGGCTAGAGAGAGGAAGGACTTACCAAAGGTCATGCAACCAGTCTATGATGAAAGCAGCTATGAATTTCTAATGATTGGGGTTTTCAAAAAATGTGATAAGTAGAGACAGAAGTGTGTTTAAAAAAAATAGAAGTAAATCAAACCCACCATTACCACAATAACAGCAAGTTGTGACAAGATTAGTTACAGTGCCAGACAGTTTTCATACAAAGTTCAGTAGACTAATTAATGACTAGATCTGCCTGAAGTTACTTTAGGGGCTGGGAAGTAAAACATTTCTAAGTCTATTTTTAGGCAGGTGTACGCCAAAGTCAGGATCACTCATCTTTGTTCTGAACTAGCTTCCCTCCCAGTTTTTTTCATTGAATGCCCAGGAATAGTTTCCCAGAATGGGCTCCTCTCTGCTAAAACATCTGCTTGTTGTTTCTCCCCCTGCCAGCAACACTGCACAATCTTTGGCAATCTTCTGAAAACTCCTCTGTATCTGACTTGTGGGAGTTTTCTGGAGCTCCTCAAATGGAAATTCATCCAAAATGTGGTAGTGTTCAAACTGGCTTCTGTTTTTTCACAAGATCCTAAAATGGGAATACATAGATGACTTCAAGGAATCTGTTATTCAAGCTGACCTCATGCCCCTACAACTGCCCTTTGGCTTCAATGCCAACAAAAGACTGAATAGTGACCATTAATAATATCTATCCCAGTAACAGTCATCTCCATGACATCAGAGCTATTAAAAGAACTGGAGTCACAAATAGTACAAAGCCTGGACTATCAATAAGTCATTCATCATCTGGATAAAATGAATGTGGCATATGTCTGGAATCTGTAAAGCACTCCATTTAGAATAGCACCCACACTGGGGAGGGAGCCTCAGAAAAGGATAAATACCATTCACTTCTCAGGAGCATCAGTTGATCCAAAATACTCTCAAAATTTGTACTTTTTATTGCCTTTTCCTAGCCAGGCAGCCATTTCACCTATCCAGCTAACACTGAGCTTTCCTGAACTAATGACAAATAAAGTGACTGCCCTCCCCAAGGCCTAACTTAATCAAACATGAAACCATTTTTGGTCATAGTTCAGCATTTATACACTATCCATTTCTCAACTCTCTTAATGTATTCTATATAATCACCTATTAAAATGAATAGGCTTATCAAAGGCAGGAACTAACTGGTACCAGATATGGTATGAATTATTTACTCCATGGTTTTAGTCATGAACATTTGACCCAAAAGCTCTTAAAGGAACATATATCCCATCTTTTCTAAATGAAGAATGACTCTTTTCTGGACCTGGTTTACTCTCAACTCTGACTCTAAATTACATCAACTCACCCTCTCTCCACAAATAGCTCATGGCAAAATTGACGTTGCACGTAAATGAAGGAGAATTTTATGCACGTATAAGTAAACCCTACTTTCAAACTTCCAATCCCATATTTGACATGCAACTTTGAAATATCTCAACTCTATTCTTCATCTTGTTAATTTTCAAGCTCAGATACATAGACTGAAAGGGATCTCAACCAGGTTGTGCAAACTGAAACCGTCAGTTCCCCTAGAGTGCTTGGAAAAGTATGTATCAAGACACTGTAGAAAAGCAGATGGGCTAGCCATGCAGGGCTAAACTGTGAGCCAGAGTCAGGTTGAGGAAGAGACACTACCAAGGTGCAGCCAGATATTCAAGGACCTCAGGGACTCAACTCCCTGCTAGTGACTTGGTCTTTTGCCCTCTCCTGTTTTACCTATGTACTTACACAGGTAATTTGCCTTCTTGCACAGTCTAACTTTACTCTCCTGGAATCCTAAAAATGATATCTAGTTCTTCTACACCTTCCATATACTCACCCTAAATCAAACCCTTATAGCTACAATTTCCTTGGGACCCCATAATTGCTCCCTCTGTCGGATGAATGTGTTTTGGTATTATTTCAATTTACCAGGTTGTTCTTAGCTTCCGCAATTTGCCTTCCACTTTTAAAATTGAAGGCCCTTTTATGAGAACTGAGATCTTTCAAACTTATCAAGTGATCAGCATGTCTGAAAGATCTTTCCAAAATGTACTGATTGGGGGAGACCTTCAAGATGGCAGAGGAATAAGATGTGGAGATCACCTTCCTCCCCACAAACACATCAGAAATACATCTACATGTGGAACAACTCCTACAACACACCTACTGAACACTGGCAGAAGACCTCAGACTTCCCAAAGCCGTGTGGCTGACAGGGTCTTGGTGCTCTGGCCAGGTGTCAGGCCTGTGCCTCTGAGGTGGGAGAGCTGAGTTCAGGACATTGGTCCACCAGAGACCTCCCAGCTCCATGAAATATCAAACAGTGAAAGCTCTCCCAGAGATGTCCATCTCAATACTAAGACCCAGTTCCACTCAATGACCAGAAAGCTACAATGCTGGACACCCTATGCCAAACAACTAGCAAGACAGGAACACAACCTCACCCATTAGCAGAGAGGCTGCCTAAATCAGAACAAGATCACAGATACCCCAAAACACACCACCAAACGCAGCCCTGTCTACCAAAAAGACAAGATCCAGCCTCATCCACCAGAACACAGGCACCAGTCCCCTCCACAAGGAAGCCTACACAACCCACTGAACAAACCTTAGTCACTGGGGCTGACACCAAAATCAACGAGAACTACGAACATGTAGCCTATGAAAAGGAGACCCCAAACACAGTAAGTTAAGCAAAATGAGAAGACAGAGAAACACAGCAGATGAAGGAGCAAGGTAAAAACTCACCAGACCAAACAAATGAAGACAAAATAGGCAGTCTACCTAAAAAAGACATCACAGTAATGATAGTAAAGATGATCAAAAATCTTGAAAACAGAATGGAGAAAATACAAGAAACATTTAACAAGGACCTAGAAGAACTAAAGAGCAAACAAACAATGATGAACAACACAATAAATGAAATTAAAAATTCTCTAGAAGGAATCAACAGCAGAGAGGCAGAAGAATGGATAAGTGACATGGAAGATAAAATAGTGGAAATAACTACCTCAGAGCAGAATAAAGAAAAAAGAATGAAAAGAATTGAGGACAGTCTAAGAGACCTCTGGGACAACATTAAATGCACCAGCAATCGAATTATAGGGGTCCCAAAAGAAAAAGAGAAAAAGAAAGGGACTGAAAAAATATTTGAAGAGATTAGAGTTGAAAACTTCCCTAACATGGGAAAGGAAATAGTCAATCAAGTCCAGGAAGCACAGAGAGTCCCATGAAGGATAAATCCAAGGAGAAACATGCCAAGACACATATTAATCAAACTATCAAAAATTAAATACAAAGAAAAAATATTAAAAGCAGAAAGGGAAAACAAAGAGCATACAAGGGAATGCCCATAAGGTTAACAGTTGATCTTTCAGCAGAAACTCCACAATCCAGAATGGAGTGGCAGGACATATTTAAAGCGATGAAAGGGAAAATATAAAACCAAGATTACCCTAGACAGCAAGGATCTCATTCAGATTCGATGGAGAAATTAAAAGCTTTACAGACAAGCAAAAGCTAAGAGAAGTCAGCACCACCAAACCAGCCGTACAACAAATGCTAAAGGAACTTCTCTAGGCAGGAAACACAAGAAAAGGAAAAGACCTACAATAACAAACCCAAAACAATTAAGAAAATGGTAATAGGAACATACATATTGATAACTACCTAAATGTAAATGGATTAAATGCTCCAACAAAACACAAAAACTGGCTCAAGGGATACAAAAACAAGACCCATACATATGCTGTCTACAAGAGACCGACTTCAGACCTAGGGACACTTACAGACTGAAAGTGAGGGGATGGAAAAAGACAGTCCATGAAAATGGAAATCAAAAGAAATCTGGAATAGCAATTCTCATATCAGACAAAACAGACTTTAAAGACTATTACAAGAGACAAAGAAGGACACTACATAATGATCAAGGGATCAATCCAAGCAGAAGATATAACAACTGTAAATATTTATGCACCCAACATAGAAGTAAATCAATACTTAAGGCAAATGCTAACAGCCATAAAAGGGGAAACTGACAGTAACACAATCAGAGTAGGAGACTTTAACACCCCACTTTCACCAATGGACAGATCATCCAAAGTGAAAACAAAAAAGGAAACACAAGCTTTAAATGATACATTAAACAAGATGGACTTAATTGACATTTATAGGACATTCCATCCAAAAACAACATAATACACTTTCTTCTCAAGCACTCATGGAACATTCTCCAGGATAGATCATATCTTGGGTCACAAATCAAACCTTGGTAAATTTAAGAAAATTGAAATCATATCAAGTATCCTTTCCGAACACAACGCTATGAGACTAGATATCAATTACAGAAAAAAACACTGTAAAAAATACAAAAACATGGAGTCTAAACAATACACTACTAAGTAACCAAGAGATCACTGAAGAATCAAAGAGGAAATCAAAAAATACCTAGAAGCAAATGACAATGAAAACACAGTGGTCCAAAACCTATGGGATGCATCAAAAGCAGTTCTAAGAGGGAAGTTTATAGCAATACAATCCTACCTCAAGAAACACGAAACAGCTCAAATAAACAACCTAAACTTACACCTAAAGCAATTAGAGAAAGAAAAAAACAAAACAAAACAAAAAACCCAAAGTTAGAAGAAGGAAAGAAATCATAAACATCAGATCAGAAATAAATGAAAAAGAAAGGAAGGAAACAATAGCAATGGTGAATAAAACTAAAAGCTGGTTCTTTGAGAAGATAAATCTGATAAACCATTATCCAGACTCATCAAGAAAAAAAGGTAGAAGATTCAAATCCATAGAATTAGAAATGAAAAAGGGGAAGTAACAACTGACACTGCAGAACTACAAAGGATCATGAGAGATTACTACAAGCAACTCTATGCAAATAAAATGGACAACCTGGAAGAAATGGACAAATTCTAAGAAAAGCACAACCTTCCAAAACTGAACAAGGAATAGAAAATATAAACAGACCAATCACAAACACTGGAATTGAGACTGTGATTAAAAAATCTTCCAACAAACAAAAGCCCAGGACCAGATGGCTTCACAGGCGAATTCTGTCAGACATTTAGAGAAGAGCCAAGACCTATCTTTCTCAAACTCTTCCAAAATGTAGCAGAGGGAGGAACACTCCCAAACTTATTCTATGAGGCCACCATCACCCTGATACCAAAACCAGACAAAGATGTCACAAAGAAAGAAAACTACAGGCCAATATCACTGATGAACACAGATGCAAAAATCCTCAACAAAATACTAGCAAACAGAATCCAACAGCACATCAGAAGGATCATACACCATGACCAAGTGGGGTTTATCCCAGGAATGCAAGGATTCTTCAATATAGGCAAATCTTCAATGTGATACACCATATTAACAAACTGAAGGAGAAAAACCATATGATCATCTCAAAAGATGCAGAAAAAGCTTTCAACAAAATTCAACTCTCATTTATGATAAAAACCCTCCAGAAAGTAGGCATAGAGGGAACATACTCAACAGAATAAAGGCCATATATATGAAAAACCCACAGCCAACATCATCCTCAATGGTGAAAAACTGAAACCATTTCCACTAAGATCAGGAAAAAGACAAGGTTGCCCATTCTCACCACTATTACTCAACACAGTTTTGGAATTTTTAGCCACAGCAATCAGAGAAGAAAAAGAAATAAAAGGACTCCAAATCAGAAAAGACGTAAAGCTGTTACTGTTTGCAGACGACATGACACTATACATAGAGAATCCTTAATATGCTACCAGAAAACTACTAGAGCTAATCAATGAATCTGGTAAAGTAGCAGGATAGAAAATTAATGCACAGAAATCTCTTGCATTCCTATACACTAATGATGAAAAATCTGAAAGAGAAATTAAGGAAACACTCTCACTTACCATTGCAACCAAAAGAATAAAATACCTAGCAATAAACGTACCTAAGGAGACAAAAGACCTGAATGATGCGGAAACATATAAGACACTGATGAAAGAAATTAAAGATGATACAAACTGATGGAGTGACATACCATGTTCTTGGATTGGAAAAACCAACAGCGAGAAAATGATTATACTACTCAAAGCAATCTACAGATTCAATGCAATCCCTATCACACTACCAATGGCATTTTTCACAGAACTAGAACCAAAAATGTCACAATTTGTATGGAAACACAAAAGACCCCGAATAACCAAAGCAATCTTGAGAAAGAAAAACAGAGCTAGAGGAATCAGGCTCCGAGACTTCAAAGTATACTAATAAACTACAGTAATCAAGACAGTATAGTACTGGCACAAAAACAGAAATACAGATCAATGCAACAGGATAGAAATCCCAGAGATAACCCCATGCACATAGGGTCACCTTACTTTTGATAAAGGAGGCAAGAATATACAATGCAGAAAATACAGCCTCTTCAATAAGTGGTGCTGGGAAAACTGGATAGCTACATATAAAAGAATGAAATTAGAACATTCCCTAACACCATACACAAAAATAAACTCAAAATGGATTAAAGACCTAAATGTAAGGCCAGACACTATAAAACTCTTAGAGGAAAACATAGGCAGAACACTCTATGACATAAGTCACAGCAAGATTCTTTTTGACCCACCTCTTAGAGGAATGGAAGCAAAAACAAAAATAAACAAATGTGACCTAATGAAACTTAAAAGGTTTTGCAGAGCAAAGGAAAACATAAAGAAGACAGAAAGACAACCCTCAGAATGGGAGAAAGTATTTGCTAATGAGGCAACAAAGGATTAACCTCCAAAATTTACAAGCACCTCATGCACCTCAATATCAAGAAAACAAACAACCGAATCCAAAAATGGGCAGAAGACCTAAATAGACATTTCTCCAAGGAAGATATACAGATTGCCAACAAACACATGAAGGGATGCTCAACATCACTAATCATTAGAGAAATGCAAATCAAAACTAAAATGATGTATCACCTCACTCCAGACATCATCTAAAAATCTACAAACAATAAATGCTGGAGAGGGTGTGGAGAAGAGGGAACCCTCTTGCACTGTTGGTGGGAATGTCAATTGTTACAGCCACTATGGAGGACACTGTGGAGGTTCCTGAAAAAACTAAAAATAGAACTAACATACGACCCAGCAATCCCACTACTGGGCATATACCCTGAGAAAACCATAACTCAAAAAGTCATGGACCACAATGCTCATTTCAGCTGTATTTACAATAGCCAGGACACGGCAACAACCTAAGTATCCATCGACAGATGAATGGATAAAGAAGATGTGGCACATATATACAATGGAATATTACTCAGTCATAAAAAGAAACGAAATTGAGTTATTTGTAATGAGGTGGATGGACCTAGAGTCTGTCATACAGAATGAAGTAAGTCAGAAAGAGAAAACAAATACCGTATGCTAACACATATATATGGAATCTAAAAAAAAATGGTTATGAAGAACCTAGGGGCAGGACAGGAATAAAGACACAGATGTAGAGAATGGACTTGAGGACATGGGGAGTGGGAAGGGTAAGCTTGGACGAAGTGAGAGAGTGGCATGGAGTTATATAAACTACCAAATGTAAAACAGATAGCTAGTGGGAAGCAGCCACATAGCACAGGGAAATCAGTTCGGTGCTTTGTGACCACCTAGAGGGGTGGGATAGGGAGGGTGGGAGGGAGACACAAGATGGAGGAGATATGGGGGTATACGTATATGTATAGCTGATTCACTTTGTTATAAAGCAGAAACTAACACAGCATTGTAAAGCAATTATACTCCAATAAAGATGTTAAAAAATTCATAAAATGAAATTAATCAACATGAATTAAGTATAATTTTAACAAACATTTATAAGCATCTATTATATGATAGGAACCATTCTAGGCGTTTAATATCCACTCCATGCCTAGAACTATTCTCGTTTTCTTTGAGAATGAAAGAAAATTCTTAATAAAGACCCCTTTCGTAGATGACACATTGCAAACAACTCAGTTGCACCTTTTTATTAAATCAGCCAAGTCATTTAGCCCAATCTTTCTTTGTCTGTATTTCTCTAGTGCCACTAAAAAATTGCCTTGTTTGGGATTTCCTTCTAAAAAAAAAAGATTTTGTTTGGTCTGAAAACACCAAAATTATCATTAATACATTAAAGCTTTCTCTGTGGTATTTTACACACCTCAAACAGCTGTGACTTTTGTTAAAAGCTTTAGTCTTTCCATTAATATTTGTACCTGATTAAACTTCAATACAGGTGCACATGGCTTGGAATCACACTTTTATATTTTGCATGCAGATCAGTGGCATGGGAATTTGCATAAATTTGTTATGCACTGCTGCAAAAATCAATTCTCAAGCAACTTTTATTTTTATCTAATCAAATCACTGCTTAATGAAAAACGATTGACTGCTTTCAGAGGTACACTCTGGGGATCAGGGCATTTACAATTCAGCGGGGGTTCCCTGCAAGCATTTGACTCCAGTACCGCTCAAGTACTAGTGAAAACTCAGCCCTGCAAAACCAATCTGATCTACCCTGTTCATGGGGAGAGAGCTAGAGATGGATCTTTTTTAAAGAATCCCTTTACAGAATAAAACATGTAAAAGAAAGTCAGAGGAGGTCTGTAGCAGCAGCATCAATAGTCTCAGTTAAAAGCATACTTTTAACCCACAGGGAGGCTTAACAATCACTCTCTGTCCAAAAGCAGATGAACTTTGGTAAAATGGAATGAGAGACTAGAGAGAAGAGAAACCTTTCTTTTTTTAATTTCCATTTTTTGCATTCTTTCTGATCCATCTGGCTGTTACCACCCTACTTTCTGGGGTGAGGGGATCCAGTCACTCTTTGCTTCTATGTGAGCAGTTAATCACAGTCCCAACAAGGATGATAAGTGAGTACAAATAGTAACACCATTCTGCATGTATACACTGCTTTATACTTTTTAAAGTGATTCCACGTATATTACGTGTGAATGATAACTCACCTACATCCAAGGAAAATTTGAAATTAATTCTAATGGCTAAATCTAGATAAAGAAATACAAAGTAAAGTTTTAAAAGGTAGAGGGAGGTTGAGAGGTTTGAAAAAGAGAGAGATCTTGATACTATTTATTGGTGTTAACAATACAGAGTAGTGCTCAATAAATGTTCTGAATGAATAAATTGTATTGTGAAGTTCATGGCGCACATATGAGCTTCTCAATACTTGTTGAATGAATGAATGAATAAGTAAACAAGTGGATAAACAAACAGCATATATTGTTCAGTCTTATGGTCTGAGAATGGTAGATCTGCCATTAAAAACCCACAAAAAGATAAGTTACTTGATGAAGGACACACAGGAGAATTAACCTACTATGCTTTGAGAAGCCTCTCAGTGTTGTCTGGATGGCCAAAGCCTCCCAAGAGAAATTTGCATAAACAAAAAGTAGACATAGAGATTAATACATAAATAAAATTTGAGACCATCCCTTTGATTTCCGGAATGATAGAGAAGATAATCTAAATAAAATATTTTATAAGTATTTAAATACATTCAAAACCAGCCATAGTTCATAATGTTCTTCCTTTCCAAAGTACAGTCACTCTTGCTATTTTCTCCCTCAAACAATCAAGACTGCTTAAAATGTATTCAGCCCACATTTCTGCCTTCCACATTTCCCAGTTTCACCCTCTCCTGTCTCCTGACCCCATCTCCACCCCAACTACTGACCCCTTTGTGTACAGCAAACACATTCACTCATTCAGTATCCTGCATTCTAGTTCTCAACATAGAGTATCCCCCAACCCAAGAACCATGCACTTGCCCTATGGTTAGTTTAGTGGGTTATCTGTCTGCAAGTACGTGTTAATGAGGCCAAAGCTATTTGTTTGCTTCCTGCATAGGCTTGGATTCCTCTGCTCCTCTCTCCAGTCTGGATCTGAATCTCTGAACTTCTGTCATCAGCCATCTTAAAAATATGTGCCTTGGGTCTAAAGAGCAGTAGACAAGAGGGTACCATTGGTTCAGCACAATTTATCCAAACGCTGGAGAATAAGCACACTCTCTACAGAAAAGGAGTCTGTAAAATTATCTGTATATGAAAGACTTTGCATACTGTGTTTGCACAAGATTTTCTTTTGCCCACTATTTTCAAGCCCAATGAAGCAAGCAGCAGGATCCTTTTGAGCCTCGGGCTAAGGGAAAGCTCAGAGGCTATTAAGTTTCCAGAAGGCACAGAGAAGTACCAAATGACCATAGGAACTCTCTTACAGTCTTAAAATTTTACACTGTGTAACCAGAAAGCATTTGAAGTTTCTTTGAATTAATGATAATTTAAAAAAATTTAAAGTGGTAATTATTATTATATAAGCCAAAGTGTTTACTTTCTCTCCATTGCTCTACTGTGGCTTTCAATCAGAGGGAGGTAAACTCTGAGCTCAAAAAGTGTTCTTTAAAAGGCTCTCTAAACCAATTTCAATTACCTTTGTGTAAGAATAATAAAAATGTTAAAAAAAAAAGGATTCTGAAACCAATATCAGAAGAGGCAGAAAAAGAAGTCTGAAGCAAACAAGTGGCCTCAAAGAGGGAATATAAGAGCAATAATAACTTTGAAAAATGTATTACTGTATATTTAAGAACATTGAAAAGAGGCACCCAAAGTAAACACAACCACTCAAACTGAGAGTAAATACACACACACAACTCATTGCATTTCAAGGTCAATTAAATCATTTAATGAACCATGCCAGCTACTACCCAACCTTTTAAGCTGGTCTCAAGCAGATTCTAAGCAGAAAGTAATTTGTCTATATTTCTATAAAACTTATAAGCAGAATAACAGGCTTCCAAGCAGGTCAGCTGGATTTCAGAAGAGACACTTAGAATTGGCATTGAAATGTGTTAAACTGAGGTCACATTTTTTTTTTTTGGAAATTCAACGGTTACTTCCACATCTCCTACTTGCCTTTGAAATCTAAATGTGAATTTTCCCGCCAGATTGTGTAGCCATATCAAAAGACGTTTTCCCTTGCTTCACGGATGCTCCATCACCCTGGGTCAAAGTTCTTCCTTGGGGGTTAGAAACAGTTAAGCATCAACAGTTTGGGGTTAAAATGTCAGATGCACCTTCTGAAGTAGTGAGCAGTTAACCTGAACACATGCCTTTGGAATGTCAACCAAAATTGCAAAGCAATGAATGACTTGGTTTACTATTAAAAAAAATCAACTCTGTGTTCTGACTATGAACTTGGCAGGAGGCTCATTTTCTCAGTGATATTAAATAGATGCTTACTGAGTGCCTACTATGAGCCAACTTAGTATTACTGTAAAATTCAAAATAAATCTAAAACTGAGATCCTTGCCCTTGAGGCATTTACAATTGGCCAAAGAAACATAATTAATTCACATGTTTACAAACACACTCAACCTTTAATGAAATGAAAACATTGTCTAAGTGGCCTCATGATTTCTTTCCTTTAGGCCACTAAACCTCACAGTTATTTACTTCAAAATATATCCGAAATGTAAGGTCAATGAAAGCCCTGAGGAAATAGCAGCAAGAACTTCCAAATGTTTATAAAGCAAGAAAAATATTTTTTAAAAAGTAGTTGGCCCTTTTGTCTCATCAAATAATATGAACCTAACTCATCGTTGCCATGATTATGCTGGCAATAAGCAGATTTTGTGGTTATCAGGCTCAGGAGTGTTGCTTCAGTTTTTAATCACACAAGCTGTCATTAAATTGCTTGGTCTCCTCATCCACCCAGAATATTACCCTGTGCCTATAATTTATTTCAGAGATCTGTATTTTGTGATAGAGAGAATGGAAAATCTCTGGACATAAAGAGAAAATTACCTCTTACTGTTTCTTACCAATCGACTCAGTAGATCAAAATAGCTGTGCGGTGTAAGGAATTACAGGTTTACAGGAATCTCACTATTTATCTGCCATAATATTTCATTATATAAAAGTGATTTTTCCTACACTGAATTTCAAAATTGATACTCCTAACTACAGTACTTGAAGGTTACTCTCACAACTGAATAATTTAGTCATCCGTCCGTGGATGTTAAGTCATTTTGCTGATCCTCAGTGCTGAAACAACAAAAACAAAAAATTGTCCTTGATTTTGTTTCTTTGCCCCCTGGATGACATCTCATTTGATTGCCATCAAAATGTGAAATGTTTATGAATACTACAAACAAAAATTTATAGATATTATTGCAAATGAATACTGCGGCTAGAGACAATAGGTCTACTTCCTATCCTGCTATACATTTTCCTTTAAATAAAAGTTAAATTATTAGATAGCTAAAGGAGGCAGTCTCATTGAAAAATGGCGAGACTATTAATCCAAATACAAACATCCATCACCCTGTGCAATAAATGTGCTCCAGAAAATTTGAGTCTAAAATGAATTTTTGTAAATGGAATCATTTCCCCATTGGTTTATATTACAGTATTAGAGATTATTTGTTTTCATTTCTGGACTTTGGTAGGCTAAGGTGCTATAAACTACTGCCAATTTTTCTTGCCTCCATTTTCTGTCAATTACAGATTTATAAACAAATATTTAAATGCACTAGTGGAACTCTAATTTAAATAAATTCTGTGGAAAAGTATCTTCAAAAATATGAAGAAGACTTCAGTAATGTGATCACTTGCACTACAACTAATATATTTGGTAAATTTGGGTCTGACTGCAAAGGCTTTCTTAAAGGGAGCTACCGTACATGAAGGGAGAGCTACATGTGAGATTCGTATAAACACTCTTCCTGTGCAGTGAAATCCACCTCGGGACACATTAGGATCAAAGCAGGAGAAGTGATCTTTTCATACAGGCCTGCTTTCTAAAGAGTTATGCACAAGGGCACTCAACTGGACACTGCAGTTTAATAACCCTAGAGTCACCACTGCAGATGTCTACATTAGCGCAAGGTTTGAAAGAGAAGCAGATGGCTAGAAAACGCTTACTGAGATTCCCTAACAATTTCCAAAGGTAGAACAGCAAGTAGCTTTTATGTATAAATGATGTTCACCATATGGTAAAGCATGACTTAATATTTTATATAAAAATCAAATTATTATAGCTAGATTGAATAAAGTCAAGGCCAATTAAAAGTAGAGTTGAGTTTCCCTGACAAATATTCGACTAGGTTTGGAGCAGTAACCCTAAACCAACCTGTAAAAAGAAAAAATAAAAAAAAGGAAAAGTAGATAGAATGGATTTTCATAATATCAAAGCCCTTAATTTCTCAAGTTTGAATCCTAATTCCATTAAAGCTCAGGTTATTGCTTTGAAAATATACTTTGGGGAGGTAAATCTGGCATTTCTAGGCAGATTAAAGATAATATAAAATGGACACTAATAAAACAGCAATTTTCTGGTCTAATGTTTGAGGTCCTACAAAAGTTGAAAAATCTTCATAATACAACTTCATTTCACATGAAATGAGTAATGACTTTTGAAACCACAGTCCCCAGATCCTGGCCAGCAAGTCAAATACATTGTCTACCCAATGACATTTCTACCTCACAAGTGACTGAACCACTCAAGTCACAGGTCGCTGATGACCTGCAGCCATATACCAGGACTTTGCAAAGAGGATGTTTATTGTCACTGGTGCAGGCAATAATAGATAAGCAATAGATAACGTAAGTAGTAACTGGTCTTATTGATCAAGAGAGGAGAAAAATATAGGTGCTCAAAATAGACTGTTTACAATCTGCTTCCTGCTGTTAGTTTCTAGTAAACTACTACTTTTATCCACTTCCTAAGACACTCTATCAAACAGGTGAAACAGGAAGTACAATGTTCCTCACTACCCCACACTTAATAATGAAGCCATACTTCACTATTAGCCATGACAAGATAAAGGTGTATTGCGTTACTTGGCTTAATTAGATTTATAATGTTCTAAAACAACAGGTGGGCTTCAACCTGGGTAAAAAAACCCCAATAAATATCCAAATATACAGAATGGAAAAAATTAGGAGTGTATTATCATGATAAAATGATTAAACACTTATTCAATTTTTGATTATTTATGGATTGTAGGGAGTAGAATATAAGACACGTAAATTGTTAGAAGCAGTGCTGTAGTTTAAATTCTGGTCCATGGAGCAAAATTTCACACAATTCTCTTTCTCCCTAGCCTTGGTTTCCCAGAAATAGGAAAACCCTCTCTATGCATCCAACCCTCTCCTTCACATAGTTGACTGGGAGCTATCTATATGGTCAAGAGCTCCTCTGAATTAAACATATATCAACATCTCTAAGAGTAAGATCAGTGGCTCTCAAACTTTAGAATCATATGGGGAGTTATTTAAAATCTTGATGCCCAAGCCACACTGTATATTCAATTAAACCAGAATCTCTAGGGGATGGATCCCAGGCACTAGTATTTTTTAAAACTACCCAGATGATTATAGTGTGAAGCCAAGTTTGAGAAGCATTGGGATAGATCCTAGGAAAATAGAGCCTCGTTTAAAAAAATAAGTAAAATCCACATTTTCTTTTCAGAAACACATCTCTGCTTAAAGTAAAGAAGTAAGCCAGGATTTCCTGGGGATTTTCAATGAGTTGGTTCTACCTTTACCATCTGATATGCCACCTGCTGCTACTGAAGTCAACAAACCAAAAGGTCTGTTTCCTGAGGGTATGTGCTTCACAGAGGCCAGGCCTCTGTGTAACCTGGCTTGGTGCTACATAAATAGTGCCACATTGGAGGCTAATGTAACATCTTCTCTTACCTGGTCCTCCTCCTCAGTCATATCATTGCTCCCTCCTATGACCCATTTTAAAATGTAATGGTGAAAAGCTTCTATATCACTGTCAGTTTCAGAAGAATGGAATGTTACTCTTAATGTTAAAGCCAGGTTCCTAATCCTAGATCTTAAATTCATCTATTAGTTTACACCATGGCTACCCATCTAGCTATATTGCTTCTTATTCCTTCCTTTTCATCCCTCTATGCACTCATGCTTTTCTTTTTGAGATCAATTCTGCAATAACTCCAAGCTAGTGTGATCATACATCTTGGTTTACACTCTTGGTCCCAGCATAATTATAGTTTTTCAGTTTTTTCTTATGAAATCTTTTAAACATACAGAAAAGCTGAAGTGATTTTATAGTGATCACCATCTAAAAATCTGCCATTAGGGAATTCCCCAGTGCTCCAGTGGTTAGGACTCTGCCCTCTCAGTGCCAAGGGCCAGGGTTCAATCCCTGGTGGGGGAACTAAATCCCACAAGCTGTGTGGCATGGCACAGACAAAAAAATAAAAATAAATTAAATAAAGTCTGCCATTAATATTTTACTGTACTTGCTTTATCACATATCTATTCATTTATCCTCCTCTTTCTACCCATCTAGCAGCCCATCCTATTTTCTGATGCATTTCAAAGGAAGCCCACAATAATTATTAATCGTACCCTCTTTTACTCTCAGAAGTGTCCTGGTTTAGACAATAAGTGTGATATGTGTGTATGATGTAGCTGTATACTTAGAGTGGTACTAGCCACTACAGAAGCATCAAGACAAATATCTGAGTTTTGATATTCAACTTAAAGTCTATTTGAATGAGGTAAGTCAAGAAAGATGATAACAGTGACTGAATGCTGATGGGTATTTTACTGCTAAAGGATGCTATAGGATGAGAGGAAGCAGGAATAAACATGTGCACAGGAATAAGCCACATGAAGCTTTTTAGGAAGATCAGATTTCTGCTAAGCCTTCAAGGGTGGATGGATAGAAAGTGAGAAAGCATTTGGAGTGGGGAAGGGAGAACAACATATGCAATGACAGTGATAGAATAACAAAAAAAATGGCTCCCAAGACCTAGCCAAAGGATTCATGAACTCATAAACTTTGCCTGATATCCAGGAATAACAAAAAACTTCTCATCTCTACTTGCAAGAATAGTCATCTCACTGGCTGAAAGGTGAAGTCACTAACAGGTCTACAGTGTCTACCCTGCCAGACACTACAAGAAAAACATCACGTCCAGCAACGGTCATCTATTCACATCCTCTGACATGACTTTAGCATTCAGATGGCCCACGTTTTTTTTTGTTGTTGTTTAATTTTAACTTCTGCTTTATTTTTATTTTCATTTTTTAAACACCTTTATTGGAGTATAAATGCTTTACAATGGTGTGTTAGTTTCTGTTTATAACAAAGTGAATCAGTTATACATCTACATATGTCCCCATATCTCTTCCCTCTAACGTCTCCCTCCCCCTCACTCTCCATATCCCGCCCCTCTAGGTGGTCACGAAGCACCAGGCTGATCTCCCTGTGCTATGTGGCTGCTTCCCACTAGCTATCTATTTTACGTTTGGTAGTGTATATAGGTCCATGCCACTCTCTCACTTTGTCACAGCTTACCCTTCCCCCTGCCCATATCCCCAAGTCCACTCTCTAGTAGGTCTGTGTCTTTATTCCCGTCTTGCCCCTAGGTTCTTCATGACGATTTTTTTCTCTTTTGTTGTTTCCATATATATGTGTTAGCATATGGTATTTGTTATTCTCTTTCTGACTTACTTCACGCTATGTGAGACTCTAGGTACATCCACCTCACCACAAATAACTCAATTTTGTTTCTTCTTATGGCTCAGTAACATTCCATTGTATACATGTGTGGCATCTTCTTTATCCATTCACCTGTTGATGGACACTTAGGTTTTTCCATGTCCTGGCTATTGTAAATAGAGCTGCAATGAACATTGTGGTACATGACACATTTTTGAACTACGGTTTTCTCAGGGTATATGCCCAGTAGTGGGATTGCTGGGTTGTATGTTAGTTCTATTTTTAGTTTTTTAAGGAACTTCCATATTGTTCTCCATAGTGCCTGTATCAATTTACATTCCCACCAACAGTACAAGAGGGTTCCCTTTCCTCCACACCCTCTCCAGCATTTATTGTTTGTAGATTTTTTGATGATGGCCATTCTGCCTGGTGTGAGATTATATCTCATTGTAGTTTTGATTTGCATTTTTCAAATGATTAATGATGTTGAGAATTCCTTCATGTGTTTGTTGGCAATCTGTATGTCTCCTTTGGAGAAATATCTATTTAGGTCTTCTGCCCATTTTTGGATTGAGTTGTTGGCTTTTTTTGTTAATGAGCTGCATGAGCTGCTCAATTTTGGAGATTAATCCTTTGTCAGTTGCTTCATTTGCAAATATTTTCTCCCATTCTGAGAGTTGTCTTTTGGTCTTGTTTATGGTTTCCTTTGCTGAGGAAAAGCTTTTAAGTTTCATTAGGTCCCATTTGTTTATTTTTGTTTTCATTTCTATTTCTCTAGGAGGTGGGTCAAAAAGGATCTTGCTGTGATTTATGTCACAGAGTGTTCTGCCTATGTTTTCCTCTAAGAGTTTGATAGTGTCTGGCCTTACATTTAGGTCTTTAATCCATTTTGAGTTTATTTTTGTGTATGGTGTTAGGGAGTGTTCTAATTTCATTCTTTTACATGTAGCTGTCCAGTTTTCCCAGCACCACATATTGAACAGGCTGTATTTTCTCCACTAGATATTTTTGCCTCCTTTATCAAAGATAAGGTGACCATATGTGTGTGGGATAATCTCTGGGCTTTCTATCCTGTTCCATTGATCTATATTTCTGTTTTCGTGCCAGTACCATACTGCCTTGATTACTGTAGCTTTGTAGTGTAGTCTGAAGTCAGTGAGCCTGATTCCTCAAGCTCCATTTTTCTTTCTCAAGATTGCTTTGGCTATTCGGGGTCTTTTATGTTTTCATACAAATTGTGAAATTTTTTGTTCTAGTTCTGTGAAAAATGCCAGTGGTCGGTTGATAGGGATGGCATTGAATCTATAGATTGCTTTGGGTAGTATAGTCATTTTCACAATGTTCATTCTTCCAATCTAAGAACATGGGATATCTCTCCATCTGTTTGTATCATCTTTCGTTTATTTCAGCAGTGCCTTATAATTTTCTGCATACAGGTCTCTTGTCTCCTTAGGTAGGTTTATTCCTAGATTTTTTTTTTTTTTTAGCGGTATGCAGGTCTCTCACTGTTGTGGCCTCTCCCATTGTGGAGCACAGGCTCCGGACGTGCAGGCTCAGCGGCCACGGCTCACGGGCCTAGCTGCTCCGCAGCAGGTGGGATCTTCTCGGACTGGGGCACGAACCCATGTCCCTTGCATCAGCAGGTGGACTCTCAACCACTGCGCCACCAGGGAAGCCCCATATTCCTAGATGTTTTATTCTTTTTGTTGCAATGGTAAATGGGAGTGTGTTCTTAATTTCACTTTCAGATTTTTCACCATTAGTGTATAGGAATGCCAGAGATTTCTGTGCATTAATTTTGTATCCTGCTACTTTACCAGATTCATTGATTAGCTCTAGTAGTTTTCTGGTAGCATATTTAGGATTCTCTATGTATAGTATCATGTCATCTGCAAACAGTAACAGCTTTATGTCTTTTCTGATTTGGAGTCCTTTTATTTCTTTTTCTTCTCTGCTTGCTGTGGCTAAAACTTCCAAAACTATTTTGAATAATAGTGGTGAGAATGGGCAACCTTGTCTTGTTCCTGATCTTAGTGGAAATGATTTCAGTTTTTCACCATTGAGGATGATGTTGGCTGTGGGTTTTTCATATATATGGCCTTTATTATGTTGAGGTAAGTTCCCTCTATGCCTACTTTCTGGAGGGTTTTTATCATAAATGGGAATTGAATTTTGTCAAAAGCTTTCTCTGCATCTATTGAGATGATCATATGGTTCTTCTCCTTCAATTTGTTAATATGGTGTATCACATTGATTGATTTGCGTATATTGAAGAATCCTTGCATTCCTGTGTTAAACCCCACTTGATCATGGTGTATGATCCTTTTAATGTGCTGTTGGATTCTGTTTGCTAGTATTTTGTTGAGGATTTTTGCATCTGTGTTCATCAGTGATATTGGCCTGTAGTTTTCTTTCTTTGTGACATCTTTGTCTGGTTTTGGTATCAGGGTGATGGTGGCCTCATAGAAGGAGTTTGGGAGTGTTCCTCCCTCTGCTACATTTTGGAAGAGTTTGAGAAAGATAGGTCTTGGCTCTTCTCTAAATGTCTGACAGAATTCGCCTGTGAAGCCATCTGGTCCTGGGCTTTTGTTTGTTGGAAGATTTTTAATCACAGTTTCCATTTCAGTGCTTGTTATTGCTCTTTTCATATTTTCTATTTCTTCCTGGTTCAGTCTTAGAAGGTTGTGTATTTCTAGGAATTTGTCTATTTCTTCCAGGTTGTCCATTTTATTTGCATAGATTTGCTTGTAGTAATCTCTCATGATCCTTTGTATTTCTGCAGTGTCAGTTTTTACTTCTCCTTCTGCATTCCTAATTCTACTGATTTGAGTCTTCTCCCTATTTTTTCTTGATGAGTCTGGCTAATGTTTTATCAATTTTGTTTATCTTCTCAAAGAACCAGCTTTTAGTTTTATTTATCTTTGCTATCATTTCCTTCATTTCTTTTTCATTTATTTCTGATCTGATGTTTATGATTTCTTTCCTTCTGCTAACTTTGGGGTTTTTTGTTCTTCTTTCTCTAATTGCTTTAGTTGTAAGTTTAGGTTGTATATTTGAGATGTTTCTTGTTTCTTAAGGTAGGATTGTATTGCTCTAAACTTCTGTGGTAGAACTGCTTTTACTGCATCCCATCGGTTTTGAGTCATCCTGTTTTCATTGTCATTTGTTTCTAGGTATTTTTTGATTTCCTTTTTGATTTCTTCAGTGATCTCTTGGTTATTAAGTAGTGTATTTTTCAGCCTCCATGTGTTTCTATTTTTTTGCAGATTTTTTCCTGTATTTGATATCTAGTCTCATAGCGTTGTGGTCTGAAAAGATACTTGATACAATTTCCATTTTCTTAAATTTAGCAAGGCTTGATTTGTGACCCAAGATATGATCTATCCTGGAGAACGTTCCATGAGCACTTGAGAAGAAAGTGTATTCTGTTGTTTTTGGATGGAATATCCTATAAATATTCACTAAGTCCATCTTGTTTAATGTATCATTTAAAGCTTGTGTTTCCTTTTTTTTTTTTTCATTTTGGATGATCTGTCCATTGGTGAAAGTGGGGTTTTAAAGTACCCTACTATGAATGTGTTACTGTCAATTTCCCCTGTTTTGGCTGTTAGTATCTGCCTTATGTATTGAAGTGCTCCTATTTTGAGTGCATAAATATTTACAATTGTTATATCTTCTTCTTGGATTGATCCCTTGATCATTATGTAGTGTCCTTCTTGTCTCTTGTAATAGTCTTTGTTTGAAAGTCTACTTTGTCTGATATGAGAATTGCTACTCCAGCTTTCTTTTGATTTCCATTTGCATGGAATATCTCTTTCCATCCCCTCCCAGATGGCCCACTTTTGTATGCTGGAAGAAATGCTAAGATAGATTCGGTCCTCATGCCAGAATAATATCTTAATAAGCTATAATGGTTCTTCTACTTAAAGCAGAGTTTGCCTTCTTCCTTTTTTTTTTTGGATTTATTGGAAGCTAATGCTAGATTGTAAGGATCATCGTTATTCTGTGACTCCACATGCCTCACTCAAAGCACATTAAGGCACTTATGGCTTTACAAGGCTTTGAGCAGGTTAGAAGCATGATTGACTTTTGCCAAAATGAGAGATAAGTGAAATGGTTCTGAATAAAGTAAATGCTGATTTAACTTAAAGATCTCCTTGTTGCTCTTTTGAATACTTCTATGATTTCCACTATGACCGAACCACCAGATATTGTGCATTGCCTGTATCTTGAATGCGTAGTTATACTGACTCAAACCTTTGCACAGACCTCTGGGTTTAGCCAAAGCCTTAATTCTCCTGGTTCTGACCTCTTGTCCTGCCTGCATCACTGATCACCATCCACTGTTTCTGCATGCTACAAAATTTATGTTCTATGTTTATAGTGACATATTATTCAGGCTAAGATTGTTAATATCATAATCACCAACACCAACAGCATAATTATTATGCTATTCCCCAAGAAGTTTTAGGCTCTTGGCAAGATATAGGCAGATTCTGAACATATTTGCTTGTTCTTGAGCAGTGGTTAAACTGTTTTTGAGGGGAAAAGTCTATTTTCTTAATTGCCTTAGGAAGTTACCTTTGCTTCTGGTTTCATAGTGCTCCTGTAAGATAGAGAGCAGCACAAGAAAACTCAGAGGCCTCGAACTGTATAGTAACTTCACGGTACATACATTGTTTTGGTATCATATCGCTAAAATATATTTGATAATTGAAGAGTGAAAGGCACAGAGGAAAAAGTAAGTTCTGGGAATAACTGATGATAAGAGTGATCAAATTCTGGTTGTTTTAAATGGTTACATAAAATTTGGCATGGGTATTCTAGTCAATTAGGAAAGGTGACTTGAGCAACAAGTTCTACAAGGAGGAGAAAAGAGTTATGATATAGGATAACTTCCCTGTCAGAAGCCTATATAATATATTGAGAAAGAGAATACTAACACATGAGAATTAACAGCTAATAATGGAAACTGTCATTACCATAAATCTGGAATCACAATTGCAAGTGCTATAATTCAGAGGAGATTACTGAGGGCTGATCTAGTCAAGAATGTCTTCATGGACAGCAAGGTTTGGATTGGGTCTTACAGGGTTTAGATTAGTGTGGAAGAGAGGATAATTATTCCATCTAAGGAAAACAAGGCAAAAGGGAATTCACTGTGCTTCTAGGACAATGAGGAAGTTAGCCTAACTACAGCAAATGGTGCACGATGGGAAACAATGGTAAGTGAGCATGTATACGGAGGGTCTTCGTCAAGCTAAAGAAGTTTGACTTATTGTAAGAGCAACAAATCACTGAAGATGTTGAGGATAAGACCCTGACATAATGAAAGCACTGTTTGAGAAAGATGCCACAGTTACCAGTTATGCAAAGTCCTACCCTGAACAACAGGCTCACACCTACTGACTCCAATTTAATCATATTTAAAATCACAGATATATAAATGCGGCAGTCCTTGCAACTTTTGGCAAAATTGTCATTTCAGGCATGAGTGGTCAGTATACACAAAAAGTTACTATAAACCATGCTAACTGCAATATATGTACTACATATTTACCCAGAAGACAGAAAGGAAAGAATGAATCAGTCAAGGGTAATGAAGCACAACATGACTGGCATTAAATGGAAAAGAAAAGCAGTGTTAAGAGGTAGGGAATCAACTATTTACATCTGGTTGAGCAGACAGAAGAAGTAGGTTATAGGCTTGTGTTCTCACCTCAACTCCTTATACTTGAACACAGTGCCATGTTATTCCAATTGTTACTAAATAATTCAGTTTAGCCACAAAGAATGAACTCTCTAGTTCACTCTTGAATCAAAGATGAAAAAAATAATAAAGTTAAACTAGAGGGGGAAGAAGCAGTAGCTACAATTCAACTCATAAATAAAATGAACTTTGGAGAAAAATGAAAACTTTAAAATAGATTTTTTTAAACCAAATGCATAAATACAGAAACAGATTGGTGACTGCCAGAGGTGGGGGTGGGTGGGTGAAGGGGATCAAAAGATACAAACTTCCAGTTATAAAATAAGTAAGTCCTGGGGATGAAATTTACAACATGGTGACTATAGTTAATAATACTGGATTACAGGGCTTCCCTGGTGGTGTAGTGGTTGAGAATCTGCCTGCTAATGCAAGGGACATGGGTTTGAGTCCTAGCCTGGGAGGATCCCACATGCCGTGGGGTAACTGGGCCCGTGAGCCACAACTGCTGAGCCTGCGCGTCTGGAGCTTGTGCTCCACAACAAGAGAGGCCACGACTGTGAGAGGCCCGCTCCGCGATGAAGAGTGGCCCCCGCTTGCCACAACCAGAGAAAGCCCTTGCACAGAAACAAAGACCCAACACAGCCAAAAATAAAAATAAATAAATTTAAAAAAAGAGAGAGAGGTCAAATTCACCCGTCCTCCGCCTTTAAAAAAAAATAATACTGGATTATATATTTGAAAGTAGCTAAGAGAATAGATCTTGAAAGCTTTCATCACACACACAAGTGTAATTTGTAACTACGTCTGGTGATGTATACTAACTAGCCTTATTGTGGTAATCATTTCACAATATATACAAGTATTGAATCATTATGTTGTACACCTGATACTATTTTAATGTTATGTGAGTCGATCTCAATTTAAAAAATAAACAGACTTTCTTTCCCGTCCTGTATTTTAAAAGTAGCTTTGCATTTTGACAACAAATGGAGTATGACAATGAAACAGAGGTTATTAGCATGAATCACTGTATTTATCTAGTAGGTCCAGAATTAAGCATTCCATCGCATTAAGCCAACATTATAAGGAGAGAAACAAAGAAATGCTATATTATGGTAATGTTTCCCTATAGTGTAAAAGAGTAGAACTGATAGAAAGAGTACCAAATAACTTCAACTAAAATGCTGGCAAACTGAATCTAGCAATATATAAAAATAATTCTACACCATGACCCCATGGGATTTATCCCAGGGATGCAAGGTTGATTTAACATCTGGAAATCAAGTATTTTAGTACATCATATCAATAGAAATAGAATATTTAAAAATCACATGATCCTCTCAATAGACTTAGAAAAAGTATCTGACAAAATCTAACACTCTTTCATGATAAAAAATACTCAACAAACAAGGGATAGGAGGGAACTTCCTCAATGTGATAAAGAGCATCTATGAAAAAGCCACATCTAACATCATACTTAATAGTGAAAGACTGGATGCTTTCCCAGTAAGATCAGGAACAAGACAAGTATTTCTGCTCTTACCACTTCAATATTGTTACTGGAGGTTCTAGCCGGGGCAATTAGACAAGAAAATAAATAAAAGTTTTACTTCCTTTCCAATGTGGATACTTTTCTCTATTCACAGATGACATTTTATACAGAAAGGAAATACTAAGGAATCCCCTAAGAAACTATTATTACTAATAAATTAGTTCAGCAAGGGTACAGGATACAGGAACAATATACAATAACTAATTATTTCTATATACTATTGATGAACAGTGTGAAAATGAAATTAAGAAAACAATTCCATTAACAAAAGCATAAAAAAGAATAAAATACTTCAGAGTAAATTTAACAAAGTGAAAGACTTATACAATGAAAACTACAAAACATTATTGAAAGAAATTACAGAAGATCTAAATAAATGGAAAATCATACCATAATCATGGATTAGAAGACAACATTGTTAAGATGGCAATGCTAACCAAACTGATCTACAGATTAAGTGCAATCCCTATCAGAATCTCTGACAGCTTCTTTGTATAAATTGACAAAATTATTCTAAAATTCACACAAAATTTCAGGGGAAGCAGAACAGCCAAAACCATCCTGGAAAAAAAGAATAAAGCAGGAGGATTACACTTCCCAACTCCAAAACTTACTACGAAAAAGGGTAGTCAAGATAATGTTGTATTGGCACAAGGATAGACAAACGGATCAATGGAACAGAAGATATAATCTGGAAATTAACCCATATGTATATAACTAAGTGACTTTTTTTTTTACAAGGATGCCAAGACCATTCAACAGGTAAAGAAGAGTCTTTTCTACAAATGGTGCTAGGACAACTGCAAAAGATATGCAAAAGAATGAAGTTGGATCCTTACTTCACATCACATAAAAAATTAACTCAAAATGGATCAAAGACCTAAATGTAAGTGCAAAAGCTATAAAACTTTTGAAAGATAACAGGGGGAAAGTCTTCATGATCTTGTATTTGGCAAAGATTCTTAGCTATAACACCAAAAGTATGAGTGACAAAAGAAAAATATAGGTAAATAGGACTTCATCAAAATTTAAAGGAGGACAGTATGGAGGTTCTTTAATAAAATAAAAATAGAGCTACCATATGATCCAGCAATCCCACTCCTGGCTGTATATCCAGAGAAAAGCATAGTTCAAAAAGATACATGTACCCCAATGTTCACTGCAGCATTATTTACAACAGCCAGGACATGGAATCAACCTAAATGTCCAATGATGGAGGAATGGATAAAGATGATGTGGTACATATATACAATGGAATATTACTCGGCCATAAAAAAGAACGAAATAATCCCATTTGCAGCAACATGGATGGACCTAGGGATTGTCATACTGAGTGGAGTAGTCAGACAGAGAAAGACAAATATCATATAATATTGATTATATGTGAAATCTTAAAAAATGGTACAAATGAACTTATTTACAAAACAAAACAAACTTATGGTTACCAAGGGGGAAATGGGGGGAGGGATAAATTGGGAGATTGGGATTGACATATACATACTACTATATAGAAAATAGATAACTAGGGCTTCCCTGGTGGCGCAGTGGTTGAGAGTTCGCCTGCCGATGCAGGGGATGTGGGTTCATGCCCCGGTCCGGGAAGATCCCACATGCCACGCAGCAGCTGGGCCCATGAGCCATGGCCGCTGGGCCTGCGCGTCCGGAGCCTGTGCTCCGCAACGGGAGAGGCCACAACAGTGAGAGGCCCGCGTACCGCAAAAAAAAAAAAAAAAAAAAAAAAAGATAACTAATAAGAACGTACTGTATGGCACAGAGAACTCTACTCAATACTCTCTAATGATCTATATGGGAAAAGAATCTAAAAAAGATTGGATATAGGTATATGTATAACTGATTCAATTTGCTGTACAGCAGAAACTAACACAACATTGTAAATCAACTGTACTCCAATAAAAATTAATTTTAAAACATTTAAAACTTTTCTAATTCAAAGGCCAGCATCAATAAAGTGAAAATACAGCCCATAGAATGAGAAAACACTTGTGCAAATCATATATCTGATAAGGGACTTGCACCAATAATATATTTAGAACTCTTATATGTCAAAAATAAAAAGGCAGATAATCCAATTTTAAAACATGCAGAAGATTTGAACAAACATTTCTCCAGAGAAGATATACAAATAACCAATAAGCCCGTGCAAAGATGCTCAACATCATAAGTCATCAGGGAAATAAAATCAAAACACAGTAAGACACAACTTTAAATCCAGTAGGATGGCTAGAATCAAAAAGTTAGATCAACAACAAATGTTGGTGAGAATGTGGAGAAATTGGAACACTCATACACTGCTGATGGGAATGCAAAATGGTGCAGCATCTTTGGAAAACAGCCCGGCAATTCCTCAAGTGATTAAAAAGAGAGTTACCATACGACCCAGTAATTCCATTCCTAGGTATACAAACAAGAAAGTTGAAAACTTATATCTGCACAGAAACTTGTATGCAAATGTTTATAGTAGGATTATTCACAACTGCCAACAGATAGAAACAACCCAAATGTTCATCAAGAGACAAATGGATAAACAGAATATGGTATATCTATATAACAGAATATTACTCAGCCAGAGAAAGGAATGAAGCACTGATATATATATGCTACAATACGGATGAACGTTAAAAACATTATGCTGAGTGAAAGAAGCCATTCACAAAAGCCCACATAATATATGATCTCATTCATATGAAAGTAAAGACTATGGAAATCAATAGAAAGAGAAAGTAGATTAATGGTTGCTTAGGGCCAAGTGTGGGGGATGAGGAGGTAGGAGGTGGTAGCTAAAGGGTATAGGGTTTCTTTGTAAGATGACAGATATATTGTAATATTGACTGTGGTGATGCTTGCACATATATGTGACTACTAAAACCCCACTGGATTGTAGACTTTAAGTGCGTGAATGGCATGGTATATGAATTACATCTCAATAAAGGAGTTTTTAGGAAAAGAGGACCAAATAAAAGAAAGCAACAAGTGAGAGCCACATCTGTTTTTTGAGATAGCGTTGGTTGAGGGGAAGAATGCTGATGGTCTGTGATGGCATTCTTAAGTAAAGGGAAAGGCCTCCTTTGCATTGCCCTGACTGAAGTGGGAATATCAAAACAAATCTTAGTTCTGTGCAAAATCTGTCTTTAAAGGACTTCTGCAAATGGGTTGTAGAGCAAAACGTTTACCTAAAGTTACCATAGAAGAATTTAATTTAATCAAACTGTCTGTCTTCTTCCAGTCAAAGGCAAACAGGAAGTCATATTACTGCACTGAGTAATGCTTCTAAAGAGAACTCATTCTAGGATGCACTTGATGCTAATGTCACACTCTTTTTACCAATTAAAGCAGTGGGTCACAATAATATATTCTAGTCTTTGGGTAGCTACTGTGTCTGCAGTTTCTCTCTCTGCATTAGGGTAATAGTGGTTCCCGTCCCCAAGATGGCTACTGTTCATATAACTGCAAACACAGACTTTTTGTTTTTAAACATGGGTATCAGAGAACGGGGTAGTTTCAGTCAGAATAGTTAAGACAATAGGTTACATCAGCACCTACCATTTCATTTTTCAACAATCTGAGAGGACCACCAACATTTCCAATCACCCACTTGAGTCAAGAACTGATCAAGTTCTCACACGAACATGAATAAGAAAAAAAAATACCTTCTTTTCTTTCCATTAAGAGCCACCTTTTTATTTTTAATTTTGTCATATTTATTTTGGCTAAAGCCCCCATTCCTTTCTCCTCTCTCTCTCCCTAGAGGAAAGTGTATATGCCATGCAAGTTCTGTGCTTCATTATATGAATGGTAAACAAAAGCAATATTGTCTTTACTACTGCTTCTCATATCTTAATGAAAACAAATTGTTTCATAATTAGGGTGACTGTATAATGTACCATTCCAGACCGACATTTTGAGAGTGACACCATTAATAACTATACCAGGGTAAAGGCATGAACTGGAGATGTTCCAGGCCAAGTGGGATGTATGATCATCCTTCTGGCACTGTACATATCCTTTTTTCTATAAAGTACTTTTTAGTTTCTTAATTTTATTTTCTAAATTGACATACGGGGAAATTGAGGGTTTTTGCTGTACAGTTCTGTGAGTTTTAATACAGGTGTAAATGTAATCAACACCACAATCAAGATACAGAACAGTTCCATCATCCCCAAACACTACCTTATGCTACCGCTTTGTAGTCACATCCTCCCTCCACTCCTAAACATGGCAACCACTCTGTCACTATAGTTTTGTCTTTTTGAGAATGTCATATAAATGAAATTTTAAAGTATATAACCTTTTGAGACTGGCTCCTTTCATTGAGCATGCTGCCTTTGGGATTTATCAATGTTGATGCATGTATCAAAAGTTCACTTTCTTTCTTACCGCTGAGTAGTATTCCGTTATGTGTATATACCGCAATATGTTTTATCCATTCATCTGTTGTTGATGGGCATTTGGGTTGATTCCAATTTTGTCTCATTATTAATAAAGCTCTCTACACATTCATGCACAGGTTTGTGTGCAAACACAAGTTTCCATTTCTCTGGGATAAAAACCTAGAAGTGCAATTGCTGGGTGGTATTGGAATTGCATATAAGAATATAAGAAACTGCCAAACTGTTTTCCAGAGCAACTGTACCATTTTACATTCTTACTGGCAACATATGAAAGTTTCAAGTGCTCTGCAATCTCACTGACACTGGTATTATATTTTTTAAAAATATTATTTTAGCCATTCTGATAGGTTTGTAGTGGTATCTAAGTGTGGCTTTAATTTGCATTCACTTAATGGCTAATGACACTGAGCATCTTTTCTTGTATTTACTTGCCAATCTGTTTATCTTCATCTTCTTTGTAGAGTATCCATTCAAATCTTTTCCCGCTTTTACTTGGGTTGTTGGTTTTCTTATTGTGTTTCGAGACTTTTTTAATATATTCTGGATACAAGTACTTTATCAGATATGTGATTTGCAAATATAATACCCAGTCTGTGGCTTGTCTCTTCATTCTCTTCACAGTGTCTTTCCCAGAGCAGAAATTTATAATATTGATGAAGAACTGTTTCCCTAAGAACTCCAGGTCATAACGATAAACTCCTATGTACTATTCTAGAAGTTTTATGGTAATATGTTTTGTATTTTTATCCAGAAACTTTGCTGAATTATTTTTAGTTCTAACAGTTTACCTGAAGATTATTTAAATTTTTCTATAAAGACAATCATTTTCTAACAGTTTTGGTTTGTTTTCTTTTCCAATACCTGTAACTTTTATTTATTTTTCTTTTCTTATTGCCTGTTGCATGAAGGTAATGATAGTTGGTAACATTATTTTATTCCAAATATTCCTTGGTCAATAATATTTACCCAGTTTTAAAAGTCCTATTGTATTCCTAGTTAGCTAGTTTTTTAATCATAAAATGATATTGAAATATTAAATGTTTTTAAAATCCACTGAAATGGTTATATGACTTTAAGGTGATCAAGGACATTAATACATTTTTAAAAGTTAAAATATTCTTTAATATTTATAGTATAAATCCAAATTGGCGTGAGGTGGTATTTCATTAATCAAATCCATTAATGGATTTAATTTGCTGATATTTATGATTTTTTGCGTCCATGTACATAAGTGAGGTAATCCTGTAGTTTATATTTCTCAAAGTATATCTGCCTAATTTGGGTGACAAGATTATATTATTCTCTAAAAGTTAGCAGAGGGGAGTTTTCTTTCTTTTTCTATTCTCTGAAAGAGTTTGTATACAATAAGGATTATCTATTCCTTGAAAATATGGTAAACTGACATGAAATCCTCCAGACCTGGGGATAATTTTTATACCAGACTTTTTTTTTTTTTTGTGTGGTATGCAGGCCTCTCACTATTGTGGCCTCTCCCGTTGTGGAGCACAGGCTCCGGACGCGCAGGCTCAGCGGCCATGGCTCACAGGCCTAGCTGCTGCACGGCATGTGGGATCTTCCCGGACCAGGGCACAGACCCGTGTCCCCTGCATCAGCAAGCGGACTCTCAACCACTGCACCACCAGGGAAGCCCCCAGATTTTTGACTACTGATAGAATTTCTTTACTGGTTATAGATTTATTTGGATCATTTATTTCCCTGAGACAGTTTTAATAAGTTTAATTTTTTGCATGAAGTGTCCATTTGTGTAATTCTCGGATTTATTTACAAAGCTATTCAAGGTATTGTTATTATGCTTTTAAACTCAACCATATTTATGACAGTGTTTGCTTTTTCCATTCCTGTTATTGTTCATTTATCAATTCTCTTTGTAAAATCAATATTACAGTAAGTTTATTTTGTTAGTCTTGTCTACTATTCAAAGACCAGATTTTGGTTTTGTTGATCTTATTGTTTTTTTATTTTATTAATTTGTAACTTTATTTTCCTCGTTTTTAGGGGGAGAGATCAACTCTGTTGTTCATTTTGCAACTTCTTAAAGTGGACACAGTTCGTTACCGTTAGTTTTCCTTCTCTTCTTACACATTCATCTGAAGCTAAAATTTTCTAAATGTGGCTTTAGGAGCATCTCATAAGTTTTAGTAAGTGGTGTCATCATTGTTGTTAAAGTCTCAATGATTTATAATTTACCATATGATTTTTTTCTTAACCAATGGATTAAAGAGTATTTTTTAAATTTCAAAATGTACACTTTTTTTGCCATTTAAAATTGATGTATATCTTTATTACAGGGCAGTCAGAGAAAGTGGTTTTCATGTAGACTTTGGGTGTTTTTGACATTTCATTGTAACCTTGTACACAGTCAATTTTTAGAAATAGTTTATGTAAAATTGAGAAGAAAAATCATTATATCTAATTATTGTACCTAGAGTTCTAGTTATGTTCACTAGATCAAGTTTGCTCTTTAACTGTACTAAATTTTTTCCCTGCTTGTTTTATTAACTACTGAGGTAGGTATGCTAAAATCTTCAAATATGAACGTGAATATGTCAATGTTTCCTTGTATTTATGTCAAATCTTGCTATATATATTTGAGGCTAGGTTGTTTCAAAAATATATCTTCCTAGTTAGTTTTCCTCTGTATCATTAAAAAGTGAACCTCTTTATCACTAAAAGTTATTTTGCCTTAAATACTTTTTTTTTTTGGGTGACCAACATTTTTTAATTTTAAAAGCTTTTTTGGTATTAGTATTCTACAAAAGAAAAAGAGAGTTTGATATTTCTCATTACTTTTCTGTCCTGTATTCATGAGATATGTCACTTGGAAGCATTCAATCTTTTGATAAAGGCTGTGACTTGATTTCTCACTTTATATGACTAACGGAAATAGTCAAATAATGTACTTGTTTATGAACTTCAAAGCTTAATGACTGTAAAACAACTTTTGAATTTGGATGAAAACTCTAGTTGGAGTTGCTTGTTTTTACATCTTTATTAGAGTATAATTGCTTTACAGTGTTGTGTTAGTTTCTGTTGTATAACAAAGTGAATCAGCTATATGTATACATATATCCCCATATCCCCTCCCTCTTGTGTCTCCCTACCTCCCACCCTCCCTATCCCACACCTCTAGGTGGTCACCAAGCACCGAGCTGATCTCCCTGTGCTATGCAGCTGCTTCCGACTAGCTATCTATTTTACATTTGGTAGTGTATATATGTCAATCCTACTCTTTCACTTCGTCCCAGCTTCCTCTTCCCCACCCCGCCCCACCCCCATCCTCAAGTCCATTCTCTACATCTGTGTCTTTATTCCTGTCCTGCCACTAGGTTCATCTTATATCACCATCTCAGTGCCAGCTTTCTTTAGCTATTCTATGCCTCAACCTTTCGTTTTTATCCATTTATGTCCAACTCTTCCATGTTTTGCTTCCCATTTACCCTTTGTCTTTAGAATATAACTAATTAAATCTTTTCATTATGAACTTCTATGCCCTTAACAGATGAGTTTAGGCCTTTAACATTTATTGTACTTAATTATATACTTGAATTTATTTCAACCATTTTATTTTGTTTTATTTACCATGCTTTTACTTTTCTGCCACCCCCTTCTTCCTTTATATCATATTTATTAAGTTTTTATCTATACAGTTCCCTTCTATCAATCTCGACTGGTTTGGCTATAAATATTCTATTTAAATTCTTTTGTTGATTACCATCAAATATCTAACATGCATACTGACTTAAAGACTAAAGTTGATCTATATTTCTACTCTTTCTCCCAGACTATAATACAAGAGACAGAAAAACACAACTCTAACATACTCATCTATTATTATTATATACTTATCTACTATTATTGTTTTCAAGTGTTTTAATCTATTTTGTCATTTATATTAGTTTTGGTGTTTTTTTTTTTTTTTTTTTTTTTGGCCATGCCACGCAGCTTGTGGGATCTTACTTCCCTGATCAGGGATCAAACCCGGGCCCACAGCAGTGAAAGCTCAACGCCCTAACCACTGGATCGCCAGGGATGTCTATATTAGTTTTCTATGGCTGCCATAACAAAGTAGCACAAATTAAGTGGCTTAAATAACAGAAATTTGCCTCACAGTTCTGGCAGGGCCATGGTCGCTCTGAAGACACCAGAGAAGGATTTGTGTCCCAGCCTTGCTCCTAATTTCTGGTATTTCCAGGCTGTGGCAGCATAACTACATTCTGCACATGATGAAGTATTTGTGTGTGTATGTGTCTCTGTGTCCAAATTTCCCCTTTTTATAAGGATGCCATTCATATTGTATTAGGGACCCACCCTACTCCAGTATGACCTCATCTTAACTAGTTATATCTGCAACAATCCTATTTCCAAATATGATCAAATTGTGAGGTACTGGAGGGGCTTAGGACCTCAATATATGAATTTTGGGTGTGGGGGATATAATTCTACCCATATCATGCTTACAACCTGTCATTTAATCATTAATGTTATTGTTGTTTTCTATAATCTGTACTTGTTTGGATTTACCTATCTTTACAAGTTTCAATGTTCACCATTGCTTTGTGCATCTCATTGTTTCTGCATTCTATTTTCCTTTGCCTGGCAATATATATATATACACGTATATACATACACCTATATATATATATACATACATACACACACAGACACATATATATATATATGTGCATATATATATGTATATGTATATAGGTATATTAGTTATTTCACTATCTAAGAGTAGGAAATTTGCTTAGTCTTCAGCTAAATTTGCACTTATTTTGCCCATACTCTTTTATGATATTTACAAGGTATAGAAACTCTAGATAGTTACTTTCCTCAGTACTTTGAGGATATTCTTTTCTCTTTTGGCCTCAGTTAGTTTTGTCTTGCAGCTCATAGTTGGTGTATTGCTTCTTTATAGGTAATTTCTTTTTGGTGGATTTTTAACATTTTAAAATTTTCTATGGGGTTCTCTAGTTTCATTACGAGATTACGATATATAGTTTATTTTTTATGTATCCTGCTTGATGCTTCCTGAATTTCTTAAATCTACATCATATCTTTCATCAGTCTTGAAAAGTTATCAGCCATTGTCTCTTTAAATATTGCTTCTCCTCCATGTTCTAATTATTCTTTTAGAATCTCTTTTAGATATATGTTGAATCTTCTCATTCTCATGTCTCTTTAGCTCATGTTTTGTCATCTCTTTATCCCTCTCTGCTGTATTATGGATGATTGCCTTAATCCAGTTAACAACTTAATAATTTCTACTAGCTTTATATTATCTGATGATTAGCAAACAAATCATAATTTTCTTTTTTTAACATCTTTATTGAAGTATAATTGCTTTACAATGGTGTTTCCGTTTTATAACAAAGTGAATGGTAGTTT
This sequence comes from Globicephala melas, assembly GCF_963455315.2. Taxonomy (NCBI): domain Eukaryota; kingdom Metazoa; phylum Chordata; class Mammalia; order Artiodactyla; family Delphinidae; genus Globicephala; species Globicephala melas. Next base: position 39,241,461 of record NC_083335.1, read on the forward strand.
CCGCTTTATAACAAAGTGAATCAGCTATACATATACCTATATCCCCATACCCCTTCCCTCTTGCGTCTCCCTCCCACCCTCCCTATCCCACCCCTCTAGGTAGTCACAAAGCACCAAGCTGATCTCCCTGTGCTATGCAGCTGCTTCCCACTAGCTATCTATTTTACATTTGGTAGTGTATATATGTCCATGCCACTCTTTCACTTCCATTTCTAAAAGTTTATTTTCTTCTTTCGTAAATCCACCAGTCTTGTTTTAAAAGTCTCTTATTCAACTGTTGTTAGGTTTCTGAGTTGTGAATTTTCTCTCGTATCTCTATTCTACTAACTGTATTTCCTGGAGATATAATCCTGTTGTTTGTTGTGTCTACTGACGTTCATTATGGTGTGCTATTTCCTCATGTGTTTGGTAACACTCTACTGTGAATTCATGTTTTAAAGGGCTATTTTTTTTTTCTGTAAGAATACCTTATTGCCTGTATTGTATGTTCCTCAAGAGCTATTTTGACTTTGCTTCTGCCTAGAATCCCAGGGGAGTCACCAGCTGAGAACCAATTTTTATGCTACTTTTCAGGTTTTGGGTGAGTTTTAAGCCAATGATCACAAATCTTCATGGGAGATTATTTGCCAGCCAAGTCTCAGGAAAAGAGCCAAGTTCCTTGTTTCTCCGTGGGTATAATTTTTTTTTAATTTTACTGAAGTGCATAAATTCAAGGGTACCAGCTATCCTCAGGGGTCTATAGCTCCAAAACCTCACTTCACAATGACCCAAGGCCTCATCGTCTTTGTTACATGGCCATTACAGCCCACATTCCTAGTTTACACAATCTGACCATGCTATACCCCACTCCGGCAGTCATAGTTTTTCTTTCTTTCTTTTCTTTTTTTTTATTCTAGCAAGTTGGAATTTCTTGCTCAATCATGAGATGTTATATTTTATCAGAATTTCTAAGGACTAGTAACAGGATGTTTATGTTGATCTGAAATATTTCTGAAAATTGACCATAATTTTATTTTAGCCACCATATTTCTAGAAATTAACCATATTAATTTTTTACAATTGGTGACAAAACTTCACACGTTAGTTTTGTTTTATTTTATTTATTTATTTATTTATTTTTGCGGTAAGCGGGCCTCTCACTGTTGTGGCCTCTCCCGTTGCGGATCACAGGCTCCGGATGCGCAGGTTCAGCGGCCATGTCTCACTGGCCCAGCTGCTCCGCGACATGTGGGATCTTCCCGGACCAGGGCACGAACCCGTGTCCCCTGCATCGGCAGGTGGACTCTCAACCACTGAGCCACCAGGGAAGCCCGTTAGTTTTGTTTTTATGCCCCTTCCCAGGACTCTAACTAGTAGTTTTAATTAACATACATTTAAGTTCAAGTATAGATCATGGGCACTGACCAATCAGAATGGGCACTGGCCCAATCAAAATGGATGTCAGTCATAAATAACTGGTATGACTGTACCTGTTTAATCTGGCTGCATACCAACCTGGGGAGAGGAGAATGACCATCCTACCATATCATGATAATGAATCTACATTCTCAGAGGCTTCCCTATTATTTACTTTCTCCATTCTTATTACCATTAATAGTAAACTTGTTATATTTTGTAATCAACAGTAATAAGCCTTCTGACAACAAAATATGTCATTAGAATACATCCTATACATTACCATTACCATATATGCTTCTTTTTGCTATGCATCCCACGCATCTGTCATTCTACTGGTCTCTATGCATATCTTGTGCATGTACTATTTGTTATTTGCTGATATTTATATGTCAGGTGATGCTACTTGTAGGCTTTTACCATAAAACAATGCACAGAAAAATTATCTGATCTGCTTTACTACACAGTTTCCAAACATACTCTGTGCAAAAGTAATGTAATGAGAGACAAAGCAGGAACTTCCTCCTCTGGTTAAGTCGAAGCTCACTTATATTTTGAACACATGGGCATAGTTATCTCCTTAACTGAGGAAATGTTCTAGCACAAGACAAGGCTGATATTCACAATACAGGAATGCTGCAAGTAAAGAAAGTTGAGCAAAGTCAAACATCAGCCCTTCCTCCCTCCTGATACTCTCATCATAAACTAGGGGTCTGAAAACTGTATCTGCAGGCCAAACCCAGCCCACTCCATGTTTTTGTATGGCCCATGAGCTAAGAATGTTTTCCACATTTTAAATGACCTAGAGGAAAAAAAAAAGACTAGTTCATGACAAATGAAAATGCCATGAAATTTAAATTTTGTGTTCTTAACGTTTTATAGAAACACAACTATGCTCATTTGTTTACATGTTGTCCATGGTTGCTTTCATGCTACAATGGCAGAGTTGAATATTTGTATAGAGGCTGTACGGCCTGAAAATCTAAAGTATTTACTATTTGGCCCTTTACAGAAATGTTTTCTGAACCCTGCTATGAACATTCACCCCCTTTTACCAGAATCAGGAGTAGGTAGGGCTGATACTGGCAAGGTACTGAGTAAGGCACCTATGAGCAAGGTAAGGAAATGCCATCGCCTGAGCCCAGTCAAGAGCAGCTATTAGAATAAGACATTGTGTTTTATATGTTGTCCAGAGAGAACAAAAAAGCCACCAAGAATGAGAGTGCACCCCAATTCCTATATAATCATGCTTGTCAAAATATGTGGCTGAATTCAAACCTATTTTTTTGAAAATCCACACTTTGATAGCTGCAGCATTATGGTCAATAACTTTTATTGGGAATGAGTTTCCAAGTCTCAAAAAAGAGTGTTTTTAAAATTGCACAGTTCTTTGGTCATGTCTTTGTGTAAGTACTCCACTCACTTATATTTCTATGCATTCTTTTTTTAATATCTTTATTGGAGTATAATTGCTTTACAGTGGTGTGTTAGTTTCTGCTTTATAACAAAGTGAATCAGTTATACATATACATATGTTCCCATATCTCTTCCCTCTTGCGTCTCCCTCCCTCCCACCCTCCCTATCCCACCCCTCTAGGTGGTCACAAAGCACTGAGCTGATCTCCCTGTGCTATGCGGCTACTTCCCACTAGCTATTTATTTTACGCTTGGTAATGTATATATGTCCATGCCACTCTCTCACTTTGTCACAGCTTACCCTTCCCCCTCCCCATATCCTCAAGTCCATTCTCTAGTAGGTCTGTGTTTTTATTCCCGTCTTATCCCTAGGTTCTTCATGACCTTTTTCTTTTCTTAGATTCCATATATATGTGTTAGCATACGGTATTTGTTTTTCTCTTTCTGACTTACTTCACTCTGTATGACAGACTCTAGGTCCATCCACCTCACTACAAGTAACTCAATTTCGTTTCATCAGGCAGTTAAGGTGAGAGTGTTCTAAAATTGATCTGCTTAGAGGCTGTGCACAAACAAGTGCAGCAGGCATAAAAAGTAGACTTTTAGAAGAGCCCTACCACATAAGCCATAGAGGGGCATTGTACAAGGTATAGCAAGGCTATTCTCTTTGCCACTAATCTCAAAGTTTCAGTATGTCTAGAAAGTATCATTTCCCTTCATCATTCACTACAGAAAGATCAGTCTTAAACTAATATAAACTTGTTTTTTGAGAGTATGCTCTCAGCTGGTAGCAATTTTTGGGGTTACATATGATTTCTATCAGTTGATTTCTCATTTTATGAAAGGAGATATCTTTTCATTTGCCTTAAAATTGTTGAGATAAAATACGGGTCTTTTAGTTCTAATATACTAGGATTTAGTGAATGTGTACATACCTTCTGTGTTTCACTTATTATTTTACATGTTTTAATGATGTTCCATTAGTCTTCATTTGTCCATATTTAAAAGTCTCAATATTTTAGTTCATTTTGGATATCTCTAAATTACACTGGAAGTTTTCAGATGCTGTTACATCACTAATAAAACCCAGTGATATGGGTTTGCCTCTAATTCTGGATTTTGTAAGAGATGTGCCTATTGTAGTTTTCTCTGGACATTTTTCAACTCTGATGCATTTTTGAGATATGGCAACCAAAAATGAATGTAGCATTCTGGGGTATAAAATAAAATACTGTAAGAATGGGCTCAGATTGAGATCTTTTGATGTTGCACTGGATATCAGCTTACCCTTCTCTGTTTAGTCCCCTGATAACACATTTATTTCTTTGCAGTTCTTGTACACCTTAATTATGCCCAGTTTGGTTATCCCAGCAGGAATAGAAATCACACAGAAATAGCCAATGACCTTTGTGACCACCATTCCCTCCAGCAAGAAATCTGATCTTCCCTGATGCAACTCAGGACATCTTGCATTGTATAAATGGCTTTCAGCAAAAGTTGCAACATGATACCTACACATTTAAAGACCTCTGGGTTGAGGTTCTTGCTAATAATAAAAATTTTTTTATGGCACCTCAGCTCTCTTACACATATGCTACAATAAGTTGCAAGAGGATGAATTGGTGAGTAAATAGGGTTCAGTGTGGAAGGTAATGGGGTTGCTATTTCAGTATTCATTCAGTCTTTCAGTTGAGTGGTCTTGATCCCATCCCAAGCTTCAGCAATGTACCCTGATGGGTCTGAGTCAGAGTAATTCTATTCCCCTGACACATTAATTGGTTTAAGAATAGGTAACAGAAGAAGTCCACTGTTTTTGTCCAATGGCTAAAGGAGAGACACCCATTCTCTCTTTGAAATGTGAATATGAAAGTGGTAGCCCCAATTAATGCTGGAAACCAGCCTTATGTGATCATGAGAGTACCCAGCCAGAGGACAAAGGAAAAAGTTGATACTAGCAAAAAGGTAGAGTCAAGAGAACAAAAGAGAAACAGAACTGGGGTTCTGATGAAACTACACACGAAGACTATTTCTGAATTTTTGAATCATATGAGCCAATGCACTCATAATTATACATAAGCTAGTTTTAGTTTTTTTCTATTCCTTTAACCAAAAAACATCCTGACAGGCTCAGGTATAATTTGATATAAAATGTCAGTCATGTGTGAAAAATGATAAATCAATCAAATCCTATTTTCCCATGGACTTAACTTACCATTTCAGGGAAGTTTTGTCTTTGTTTCTAATGGACCATCGCTGACAGTTTTGAAATTTCTTTGCCTTTGCTCAACTCATGGTACATAGGTGCCTTTCAACTTGCTTATTCACCAAGAAGTATCACTATTTAAAAGCAGGAGTTGGAAACTACAGCTCACTATTTTTGTAAATAAAGTTTTATTGTAACATGGCTATGCCCATTCATTTATTTATTGTCAGTGGCTGCTTTCACACTACAATGGCACAATTGAGTAGTTGTGACAGAGACCATATGGCTCACAAAGCTAAAATATGCACTACCTGGCCCTTTACAGAAAAAGTTTGCTGACCCTTGACTTAACCCTGAGGTAAATAATTTTTCAAAAACTAAGACTGCATATACCATGGGCACTCAGTACGTGTTTGTTGATTATTTGAACAAATGTTACCCCTTTCCTGATTTATTTTGTAAGTTTGGATTTTGTATATTGATTTTGCTTAACATACTTTATAGATAAATGATCCAACTCCTTTTACTAAGTTAAGCATATTTCTCAGCTACTCCTCTCTAGGACTCTCAGCAAACTTGGCTCAATTCAGTTTAAAAGAACTCACAAATAGATAGGCCTGCCTTCCTCTTTTGTACAAACCCTATGATCAACACTGTAAAGGAAGGAGTCAAAATTCTTTCAGGCAGACCCATTTAATATAACTTGCTATATACATTTTTTTTTTTGGTATTCACCTATATCCAGTTTTCCTCCCTTTCTGGAAACACGGAGGAATGTATTTCTTAGGTCCACTCTGTCACCCTTAAAGTTTGACAGGGCCAGGTAATTAGTTCTGTCCAATGGCCCGTGAAGGGAAGTGAATTTATGTCACCTTGAGGATGAGGCTGAAACTATCATATCAAAGGAATCTGGATCACTGAGTCACCATATGAAAGTCAATTTTCCTGAAAAGTCACCTTGACTCATAGAGAAACTTTGCAGGAATGAGAAATAAACTTCTACTGGGTTAAAACACTGAAATTTAGGGGTTGTTTGTTACTGCAGCATAGCCTAGACTAGCTTCATTAACACACAACTCAACTGAAATAACTCATTACACATCTACTTCTGCATATCCACATGTATGAAAGGATGCAGTGTTACACAGAATAGATTTTTTTAAAACCTGAATTAAACCAAACCCCATCTTGCTTGTGGTTGCATGCTTCTGAGTATAGAGGTAAAAGAGTCCCTGAATTTCAGAAACAAATTATCTAACTGAAAATTAAAAAAGAAACAAATTATCTATCCCCACTACTGAGGGTTAAGTGACAACCAAGAGTAATGTGGGAGGGATTACACTTTAAAACTTTTCAAGTAATGTACTTTGAGCTCATATTCTTGGTACGTGTAGGTGGCTTGTTAGGAAAGCTTATCACAGATTTCTTACAAAGTGCCTTGCATTTCTATTTCCAGTGGGGAGGAAGAAAAAGAGAAGTATCAGGAGAGTTAGGTTATGGAATCACTAAAATGGAAATGACCTTGGAGGGTCACTCAGTCCATTCTTCTTTACCCAAGTTGGGTTTGAACCATCCTAAACAGAAGAGTAAAAGAATATTGCTGAAAGATTTCCCAGCCTTCTTCAGTGACTAATCATGATATTTAAAATGTCTCAGGGCCCATCCAGTCCGTAATTTGCTCTCCAATAGTGACGACAGAAGCAATTCTATAGGAAAGTGAAACATTTGTGTTCTATAACACCAGTATTGAAAGCTTATGGAACTGGCCCAAACATACTTAATTTCCCATTAACCAACTGTTATGAAGCTACTGCCCATGAATCAGTTTTTATCATTGATCTGGAAAAATAAAAAGTTCCTCTCAATAAAATACCTTGAAATAACTATTATCTTACCAAAAGTCTTCCTGCTTCAGCCAATGTCAACCTCTCCTGTCTATTCTCAGTGGAAGATAAAAATAGTTGTTGAAAGGGATTCGTAGCTATGTTCATGGATAAAGTGCTACTACAAAGGCCGCCAGACTGAAGTCTTGCCAATAAAATTTACACAGCTTGTTATGGGTAGTACAGACCTGGGTTTGGTAGGGTCTTATCGCTCTCAGTGATGCAACAAAATACTGGTAATTTAAATTTTCATTCAGTGAGAATCAAGAAAAGCATCACTAGTCTACTCTCTACCCCCTATTATGTTGACTCTATATTTTGACATTTTCTCTCCTACTTGATTGTATATTCTTTAAGGGCTAGGGGGCTGCAAAGACCACAGGGGGGAAATATATATCTCAGACAGGCCGGGAGTAATTTGCCCATTTTTGTCCCCATAGACATATAGGTCTAAAGGACATGCCAGCCAGCAGAAATGAATCATTGGCAGAGGCCAATACGCTTTCATTTAAACCTAGTCTTAACTCTTCACTTTGCTCTTTTCTCTCCGTTATCTCTCCTTTCCAGCCTTGGAGGCAAAAAATACGTTAGTCATCAATGTATTCACTGTGGCAAACCTTTGCCCCTCAACCCTATCAATCGATTAAATAAACCCCAATTAAATTGGTCCTCTCTTCACAAAAACAGCAGTCTGTCTCAGGAAAAAGGTGGACTTATACCACTGCCAAGGAACAATCAAACAGTAATGACAACTCAGGGAGAAGGGGGGAACTTTCTGGGTTACTCTCCCATCCCTCATGACCACACTATCTGGCCTTGTGAGGCTGCTTTGCAGCAGTTGATCATTTATAACTTTAAAAACAATCTCAAAATTCAAGCTCTTATGATAAGACTACAGTTCATGACCAACCCCATAGGTGTAGCCTGTAAATAAACCTACTTAGATATTCAAAGCTGGCAGGGTGTCCCTCACTCATCTGCCAATCCCATAGGTCCTTCTAATAGTCAGAAAGTATTCTTCATAGTGAAGCACTGAAGTGGAAATTTGAATTTCAGAGATTTTATGACTATGTTTACCCTGGAGATTAATCTGAATACAAACACATCCACATATACTCTTTCTCCCTCTCCTAGGGTATCCCCTTCCACCTCATAAATCCCTATTAGACATGGTTGGAATACAGAATATTCACCAAAAACCTTTTGTTTTGTTTAGTTTTTCAACAGGCCAGGTCAGTGCCTTCAGTCTTGTTTATCTATTTTCCTCTTATTTGCTTTTCTGAAGATAGAAGTTATCTTGGACCACTATGCTCTACCTTATCTCTCAGCTCACAGATACATCCTTTGAACTGACCTCATTTTGCCAAATTTATCTTTTATTGTTTTTTAATACATACATGCATTATTGACTTTAGCTTTTCTTATATTGGTGAAAGGAGTAGGTGGATGTTACTTTGACTGTATTCTTTAGATTTCATAAAGTAACTTGGGTTTGGTTTTCCTCCTTTTAGATGCTACTGAACTACCTCTTCTCAACTCCCCTATACATACACACACAAAGAGAACTCCAGTGAGGGTCACATGAAGGTAAAATGAAAGTTAATGTCAGTAGTTTTAAGGGGTATGTGTATTTGTGTGCAGGTATGTTTGAGAAATATTAGACTTTAGATACCTGATTTTTAACTTCAGCATATGAAACAAACTTAGAAAGTATAATATATACATGTGTGTATATATACACATATGAATATGTATGAATGTGTGTGTGTATATATATAATTTATTGAAGTGAAATTCACATAACATAAAATTAATCACCTTAAAGTGAACAATTTAGTGGAATTTAGTACATTCACAAAGTTGTGCACCCACCACCTTTATTTAGTTCCAAAATATTTCCATCACTCCTCAAACAAAACTCTATAGCCATTAAGCACTTTATCTCTCATTTCCCCCTTATCTAAGCCCCTAGTAACCACTAACATAATTTCAGTCTCTATGGATTTGCTTAATCTGGATTTTTCATATAAATGGATCATACAATGTGTGGCCTTCTGTGTCTGGTTTCTTTCACTTAAGATAATGTTTTCAGGGTTCATCTATATTGAATGGATCAGTACTTCATTCCTTTTTATGACTAAATAATATTCCATTATATGGATATACCTCAATTTGTTTTTCCATTCATCCATTGATGGACACTGGGCTTTCCCTTCTTTTGGCTACTGTGAATAGTGTTGCTATGAACATGCATGTACATGTATTTGTTGGAGTCCTTGTTTTTGATTCTTTTGGATATATATCTAGGAGAATTATCGAGTCATGTGGTAATTCTATGTTTAATATTTTTAGAAACTGCCAAAATGTTTTCCATGGTGGCTGAACAAATTTACTTTCGTACCAGCAATGTACAAGGATTCCAGTTTCCCCACATCTTTTCCAATACTTGTTATTTTTCTTTTTTTATTATTATATCCATCCTAATGAGTGTGAAATAGCACCCTCACTGTGGTTTTGATTTGCATTTCCATAATGACTAATGATATTGAGCATGTTTTCATGTGCTTGTTGGTAAGTTACATTTCTTCTTTGGAGAAATGACTAAGTCCTTTGCCCATTTTTAAAAATTGGGTTGTTTATCTTTTTGATGCTGGGTTGTAAGTACTTTATATATTCTGGATACTAAACTGTAATCAGATAGATAATTTACAAATATTCTCTCTAATTCTGTAGGTTGTCTTTTTCTTGATCATGTCTTTGATGTATAATTTTATTTTAATTTTTGATAAAATTAACAAATATTTAAAGTATACTCTAATTCAGTATTACATGTGCCAAAAAGAGACAGGTGAGGAGGGATAAAAGAGACAGACACAAATGGGATAGGAGGTTGAGGAGAAAAGTAAAGCAATACACACAAAGAAAGGATGGTTAAGAGGCAAATGGGAGGGAAGACACAGACAAAGCACAAGTGACAGAAAAAGGGAGAGAAGAGAGATTAAGATACAGAAAGTGCCATGTGTATGACCACTGAAGCAAGGTGTGAGGAAGAGAGAGAGAGGAATTTATTTTGTTCAAAGGTATTAGATAAACTACTTGTTTACATGCTCTGCTTTTTACTTGGTAATCAGCCTTGGAGCCTCAGCAACTTCTTAGCATTGTTATCTAAAACACCAGTGAGTGAATTTGCCATTATTCAAAACTGTTTATTTTTAAAATTTCAGAGTGCCTTCTCTGAATGGGAGAGTCTCAGCAGCCCACCATAGAAAAAATATTCACTTTCTGAGCTGCCACAACAGTATAGAAGGCAAACAAGTAAATTGCCCAATGTCACACAGAATGTAGCTGGGGTATAATTTCTTTCTGAATTTTCTGTGCTTTCCTATAACACGCAAATCCATCACATACATTTAATCCGAAAGAACAGATAATCCAAAACGTATCACATATCATACATTAAAATTTTCAATAGCAGATATTCCTTCTCAATTAAATTTGGCAGGCTAGTATTAAAATTAGTTTGTATTCCCCAAGCACACACCAATGGGGAAGGCAGCCCAAGAGTGTGCTGGAAACCAAAGAGAAAGTAACTTGGTTTGAAAATTGCTGTAGATAATCTACGGAGTGGATAATTGAGGTTGAGGGTAACTTGAGGGTCAATGCTCCCCAATTTCCTGCTCAGATGGTAGCAGTCCCTTAATCTCTGTGTTTTACAGTATTTTTCTTGCTTCCTACATCACCCCACCTCTCAGTCACTCCACAACACAACAGAATGTGCAGGGAGCAAATTGGTGCAGTATCTGGTAAATAAATGCATTTACCACCCCCGTATCAAACTTTGATGTTCCTGTTCTAATTTAAAAATCAGGTAAATATAAATTAGGTTAATTTTTGTTTCTATATTGCCCTCAATTCATTTTATACTCTGTGTGTCAATGACCCCTGACAATTAAAAAGGTCTTGCCATAATAGTGATAGAGGCTGGAAAGCAGCACCATCAAACACAGGGCCCTAGTGCAAAGACTAGAAGAGGGCAGGTGGCTCAACTGTCCTGTATAAATAAACAAAGGCAAAGAGACAAATACGGTGAGTGAAGTTCCAAGGGTAAAAGGACTGTAAGACCAAGGTTAATCAAAGACAGCCAGATAGAAAGAAAAAGACCACAGAAAGTCCATATGCAATTATGTGATGACAGGAGTGCCAACAGATGAGAAGGAATAGACATGCTAAACTGAATGAGAGATGGAGTTTATAAATGAGGAAGCCAAAATTGAAAAATCTGTCACTTTGCCAAAATCATTGAGCAATCAAGGATATTTGCAGAACTAAGAGTGGAAAAAAACACTAATCCAGACCATTCCTCATCATTTATCCTTGACTGCTATCTTATAACGATGACACCTGTCATACTCCTTTCCTTTCAGGGATAAACGAATAAAGCTTCCCAGTAAACACTTGGCCAATAGTGGGAAGGGTGGCAAGTGATTATAAAGAAGCAAAACCACATTGTTACTGGTTGCACAACTGTGGGATGAAATCCAGCTAAAACGAAATAAAGCTTCAAAACAGTTCAACAAGAGCAAGCCTATGACAAATCTAGTTAAAGTCAAGTTTGAGTCCAAATATATATATATATATATATATATTTACTTTGAAAGAACACCTCCATGAAATGTTTACATTCCCTGGCTGAGTCATTCCACACTATAATAACTCTTCTAAACATCATTCAAACTTTAAGAAATATCATTAGGGCTTCCCTGGTGGCGCAGTGGTTGAGAGTCCGCCTGCCGATGCAGGAGACACCGGTTCGTGCCCCGGTCCGGGAAGATCCCACATGCCGCGGAGCGGCTGCGCCCGTGAGCCATGGTCGCTGGGCCTGCGCGTCTGGAGCCTGTGCTCCGCAACGGGAGAGGCCACAACAGTGAGAGGCCCGCGTACCACAAAAAAAAAAAAAAAAGAAATATAATTAGCACACTAGAAATCCATTTTTGGAATGAGCAGTATTGTAATCAATTAATACCTCTAAATACCTTCATTCATGATAAACAAGATCCATTAATAATGAAGCAGTATTTAGTGTACAATAAAATTATCTTGTCAGCAATACCTAAATTAGCCATTAAAAGGAACCAAAACTTTAGAGTAAGGATCTTTTAATCAAAAGAAGAGCAAGAAAACACCTTGTGCCTATTACCTAAATTAGTCAGTTGATGTGCTTATATATAATGCCTACCACTGGAACTCTTTCATACCAGGTTTTCTAGCCAAATAGAGTTGAAGGGGTGATGAATATTAAAAACCACCCCATCAGGACCGAATGCATTTAATTAGTTGATCATAGGTGTCAAGTACTCTTTCCCTTTTGATAGATTACCCCCAAAGAGTAGGCTAACAACCCCAATTTGCTGACTAATTGAATTTTGATATATTCTCCAAAGCTGTTCTCCCCTCCCCTGAATTAATTGAATTTATAAGCAGTTAATTCTGACAGGTTCAGTAATATCTGCCAAAGTCCCTTCATACTTCGTTAAATTATGAAAACGTAGCCTGTGTGTCATGCCCTGGGAAGTACTGTACATCTGAAGAGTCCTTCCCAAGGGGCATGAAGTGGTAAGGGAATATGATTTATCTTAATATATGTTAAAAATGTCTAGTAGTAGATTTGATATTTGCTACGTCCAACGACAAAATAATTTTCAAAATATTCTAAATGGGTATATGTGCATGATCCCTTGCTCATAATGTCATATCTGCACTAACAGATGTGAATCTACATTAAAGCAAAGGCAGGTGTACTTTCTATTGTTAGCTTTAACAGAGATAGCTCACTTAGCACATGGATTTCATTTCTAGCTAAGCTAAAAAGTATAACCCCTCATAACCTGCAGAAGCTTCCAGCGGGGCAAATGCATTTCCTTCACCAAAAAGCCCAGGCTCATTGCAGAAGAAGAAAGGAAAAGCCTCATTAATTAAGACCTCAAGAATGTGAAATTCCTAGTAAGTCAACTTTGGCTGACTTGAGATTTGGAAACAAGTTTGCTGAGTAAATTAACAATCAAATACAATTGGAAAAGAGGTGCTTGAGGACTTAAGGGAACAAATGATTTTTCAAGCACTTTAGAAGCGCTATTTACATACAGGTAATTACTATGTGCAAAGGGCTGTGGTACCTGAAAAGAGGGCTGGATTTGAGCCAAAAAATGTACTTAGTACAAATTACTTCCTTAATCTGAGCCTTGGATTCTTCATCTGTAAAACCGAGATAATCATACTATTTCACAACACTGTGGGAGGCCTAAACGAGATAATATACATGAGTCCTTGCAAACTTTCAGGAGCTAAATAAATATTGGGTATTTTTATCATGTGTATAAAATAATAAACTCATGAATAAAACAATTTTAGCAAACATTCTACCCTCTAATGTTTACAGATGAGGCAACTGGGACACAGAATAGTCAAGAGATTCATCCATGGGCACATAGCTAGTTAATGGCAGAGTTGGAACTATGACCAATATCCTTATCTGTTAATCATAGCAGTTCCTCCAAAAGGTCACTACGCTTCTTGACTTCTCATAGCCTGAATTACTTTAAAGATACCTATTAACAAAACGATGTTTCTTTTCAAGTACTCATTTTTTCTTTAGAATTTTACACTTGGTTTAATAAACATTTATTAAGTACCTGCTATGTTCAAGTCACTATTAGGTGCTGGAAACAAGAAACAAGACATAATCTCTGCCTTTAAAGAATTCTTACTGTTCGTGAAATTCCCTCTCCCTGCTCCCAAGCGCTCATTGCCTTTATTCTGGTCTTTGGCTGCCAAAGATAGCCCTCACTGTTGCACTCTACACAGGCTTGAGCTGCCCCTAAGCATCCATACCCAAAAAAGACTTCCTCCTCCCCCATAATCTACCTGGGGCTCTTAGGTATCAAGAAAATTGATAAACGTTGTACTTCATTTTTGGTTCATGGTACACAATTCTGAGCTCAGCCTCAGAAATTATTTCTGGGGGTCAATTGACCTGCAGTTGAAGAGCAATGAAGGAGGAGGTTATTACATGGTATCAGACAGCAAGGAGGGGAAGTGGGAGGCCTGGCAGGGGAGGGGGGAGTATGCAGAAGTAACCTTAAGTCCTTTCAACTGGTGACATGCTCATATTCTAGAACCGGAAAAGCTAGTTGGTCACCAAATCATACATATCAAGGTCCCTGATTCCCAAATCGAGGAGCCACTTTCTGGTGAACACCTGAGAGGCAAGGAGAAGCCAGCTGTTAGGAAAACTGAAAATCAGGCAAAGGGGAAGCTGGAAGGGGACAACTTTACAGGCAGACAGAATTGCACAGTACCCAATTCCCTGTTCTATAACTTAACTCGCTGTATGACCTTGGGCAAGTCATCTAACCTATCTGAGTCTCAGTCTCCTCATCTCTAAAGTGGTAATTAGTAGCACCTACCTCAGAAGACTGTTATGCTAAATAAATGAGATAATGAATGTAAGATGCCTGACTTGTGGTCGGCACTCAGTAAGTGCTAGTTCCCCTCCCTTTGTTGTCAGTTCACCTCCCAACACAACTTCTCCTCCAACTCCATTGCCTCTGTGGAGAAAACTACAAAATGTGGAGACCTTCCTGCCACCCCACCAGAAAAGTAAGGAGGCCCAGCTGCCTGGGTCCCCCTGGGTTTCATGTATCCTGGACTATTTCAAGAAGCATTTTCTTCAAATCTCAGGCTATCTCAACAGAGTGTAACAGGGGAGTCAGATGATTAACCTGACAGGTGAATAATTTGTTGTGTAAACTGTAGATCGATGGGGGTAGGTATTGGAATTAAGTTGTTATTTCCTTAAGTTGCAATTAGTGACTAAAGGTTTCAATGTACCTAATAATTCTATTAGAGCATGAATTGAAATAATCTCTTCCATTAATTGATCTGTATTTATATCTACATTTACAGCTATCTATGTATCTACCTACATAATCTTGGCCCAAAGTCCCTACTCCTGAATTTTTCATAGATACTGTGTTCTGTGAGAACATATTCTGAGTATAATTGAGGACCTGACTGCACCCTGGAATTCCCTTAGAACATAATCCATCATAGCAGGGAATTCAACAAATGGGCCATCTTCAACATATTCAAGGGGTTTACTTCATGAAAATAGGAGATAATTTCTACCTCTTATCATTTGTTCATTTATAATGCTGTCCATCCCACCACACTCACCTCACGTTCTGTGGAAGTTCTAAATTAGTTAACCCCCCTCTCTAGGCTCGTCTAGTGCCTCTGCCACTCAGTTCCTCTGCTCCAGCCACACTGGCCACCTTTGTGCTCCTTGAATATGTCAAGCTCCTTCCCATGTCAAGACCCTCACAAATGATACTCCCTCTGCCACAAATGGGAACACTTGCGACCCATTCTTAGTGATCCGGATCCCTGACATCAGAAAACTAAACCAGAGTAGAGACACACGGATTCCAGTGAGGGAGAATTATAAAAGAATTATTTGAACCAAACACCACAATTCCGTAGAAGACTTTTCCAGGACTAGCATCCTTATCCCCAAACTAAGAGTAATCTCTGCTCCTTCTGGAAGAAAAGTTGATGTCACTAGTAAGTCCCCAGTTCTCTGGGATAATTTGGATTAAGGTCTGTTCTAATATGAAGCTAGATTGGGCTCAGAAAACTGAAGTCACTCTGAGCTCCCCACCAGGCAGGCCAAGCTTACTTGGTTCTCACAAAGTTGACAGTGTAGCAGGCAATGTAGTGGTGAAGATTTAGAGACTGATATTCTTTGGTTTGAATCCTTATTCCAACACTTACTAGCTGTGTGACTTTGGACAAATAACCTCTCTGGACCTCGGTATTCTCATTTATACATGTGGATAATAATAACTCCCAACGAGGTAGCTGGGAAGATTAAATATCATTCATTTAAGAGCTCAAACCAATGCCTGGTACACAGAAAATGCTCAATTTAAAAATTAGTGCAATTATCTTCACCTTAGTCCTTCATTCTGGGACACAACTCTACTCATACTTTCAAAGAAAATTTATAGATCACTTAGTTTTTGCTAGGTGCTGGTAATACAAAGAAGGATAATACATGATCTTCTTCTTAGCTTACAGTCTGGTGACAGAAACTACCATATAAACAGCTAACTATATTATCACCAGTTGCATAGAAAACTATTTTACCAAGTAAAATGGAACACATTCTATGGTGGAGGGAACACACGATGAGCTGTAGGTACAGGACTAGGCATAGAGTTGTATTGCCAAAAAGGAGACCAGGTGAGAAAGAGTAGAAGGTCAAAAAATCCCAGCTAGGGCTTCCCTAGTGGCGCAGTGGTTGAGAGTCCACCTGCCAATGCAGGGGACATGGGTTCGTGCCCCAGTCTGGGAAGATCCCACATGCCACGGAGCGGCTAGGCCCGCGAGCCATGGCCATTGAGCCTGCGCGTCCAGAGCCTGTGCTCTGCAACGGGAGAGGCCACAACAGTGAGAGGCCCACATACCGCAAAAAAATAAAAATAAAAAAATAAAAATCCCAGCTGCTCATACAAACTATACAAACAGCTTTCCTACTGATAGTGGATTGAATGATACACCTACAAACTTGAAGGATGGCATTGGATGTCCTTATTGAAAATAGTCTTAAGAGAGCAAGAACAAACCACAGCAGAGCTGACTCCTTAGGATATGTCTAGACTAAGGCAGCTTTCTTAGAGCTAGAAAGTAGTTAGGTCAATTCTTCAGATGCTGGGAGCAGGAGTAGCATAGAACTATGATCACCAGGACATTCCCCTCAAAGCTTCCATATTTAGATAACACTTGCCCACATGTCTTCCATTAAATATCTGTACATTTTATTGATCTCTTATAAAATACTTCTCCATCATACCAAACCCAGACCTGCCAAACTTCCTTTATAACTTATGAGTTCAAGCAAACAATGAGCTCATAATTCCTTTGCTTCAATTCTAAGGCTTTGCTTTTTCTTTTATACAGATAAACCCTTGTGATAGGTTTTTGCTGGTAAATCAGGGATCACACAAATCTCAGTAGAAGGGGGCTCAGTGTTACAAGAAAAGAGACCCCACACACACACTCACACACAGGTACACACACAAACCACTTCCTTGGCCACTCCTTCACCTGACCACAGAAGTAAGTGGATGGTGCACTAGCACCTTCTACAAATCATTATGGCAACTTCAATAAGGAATCAAACACATCAAAATCTCCATACATTCTTTTCAAGAAATGAATGTAGGAATACATTATCCTTTATTTAAAAATATTCTTGGATAGCCTTAGGCTAAATCAGAGTGGACCTGAAAATAATCAAATAGTGAAGAGTTTTTATTCTTATTTATTTTTAATTTTTTAACATCTTTATTGGAGTATAATTGCTTTACATTGTTGTGTTAGTTTCTGCTGTATAATAAAGTGAATCAGCTATACGTATATGTATATCCCCATATCCTCTCCCTCTTGCGTCTCCCTCCCACCCTCCCTATCCCACCCCTCTAGGTGGTCACAGAGCACAGAGCTGGTCTCTCTGTGCTATGCAGCTGAATAAAGGGTTTTTATTTTTGCTTTTGTTTTATTTTTGTCTCCTTTTTTGTTGTAGAAGCTGTAAGTGATTTACTTTCCTTCTTTTTGGCTTGTCTTTGTTATTAAGAGAATCTGTATTCACCAGGAATTCTGAGTCTTGACCTGCAGCAAGCAGATGTTTGTGTTCTGTAAAAGCAGGCAGTCAACATTATTTACTGCTCACCTTCTGTTTGCAAAGGCCCTTCCTGACATCATGAAGACAATTCAGTCTATATAGTGTGACAAAACAAACACACATGAGATGACTTAATACCAGCTACAGAAAACATGTCAGCAAAAGCAAATATCTGTATGAACACCTAGAAGTACTGAGGGCACATAGAAAGGGAGTGATGGGTTAGATGTAGCTAATTGGGGCTGGATTCCTAGCGGTGGATTGTGAACCTGGTGTTGAAGGGGGATTGAGTATAACCTAATAATAGAGAAGTAAAATAAAGGGAGGGCAAATAGGAAGGAGGAGTACATGCAGATTTTACAGACCAACTGTTACATTTGTAGCTTAAATATTTTTGTAAATTTTTGTTAGCATTCCTATCCCAGGAAAGGCCATTCTGACATTAGTCATATATTGATGTAACACTGCATTCCCTCCCTTGCTATCTGTGGGGGATTGGTTCCAGGACCCTCCACAGATACCAAAATCCATGGACGCTTAAGTCCCTTATATAAAATGGCATAGTTCAGTCAGCCCTCCCTATCCATGGAAACTGGAGCTGACTGTATTTTTAAAAGGCGTAAAATCCATATTACTCACACAAAAGACATTACTACCTGGGACTGTTTGTGGATGTACAATCAACCCATACTAAGAAAAATCAACCCTCTACATTTACCAAGATAATGTGGACTGTTTATGATAGACTGCAAATACTTATTTAGACAACTCTAGAAGCACATTCATTTATCCAATGGACCATCACAGTTCCATAGGAAAATTTTAAATTCATCATGAAAATATATCACTCAACATTTTTTTTTGCGGTACGTGGGCCTCTCACTGTTGTGGCCTCTCCTGCTGCAGAGCACAGACTCCGGACGTGCAGCCTCTGTGGCCATGGCTCATGGGCCCAGCCGCTCCGCGGCATGTGGGATCTTCCCGGACCGGGGCACAAACCCACATCCCCTGCATCGGCAGGCGGACTCTCAACCACTGCACCACCAGGGAAGCCCCACTCAACATTTTTAACATGAAAAGTTTATTTGATGGACCCTTGATAGTTTTCCCAGAGACATCAGTAGCTGGTAAATACACAGCTCTTGGAGCGTTCTTAAAAGTAGTTCATGAGGAGAAAAGGCAAAGAAAAGAGAGTTACAACCTCTGTCACTGGACAGTTTTGGATATGGAGTGTTTTATGAAATGTGGAGACAAAGAACCTCATTCTGAAATCAAAACACCTGAGCTTGAATCCTGGATTTGCTACTTACTAGGTATGTAACTTGGGGGAAGTCACTTGACTTCTGTGCCTCAGTTTCCTCAACTGCAAAATGGAGCTAATACTGGTACCTACAATGCAGCACTGGTGTAAGAATTAAATAAATATATGTAAAGCATTCAGCACAATGCCTGCCACACAGTAAGCATTCATTCCTACAATGGAGGAAAGCTTTGACAGGAAAGTTGTGACTATGGGAAAAGATAAGATGAACGCAACAAAATGAAAAGTTATAAAGCCAACTTTCTTTTTTTTTTCCTTTTTTTGCGGTATGCGGGCCTCTCACTATCGCGGCCTCTCCCATTGCGGAGCACAGGCTCCGGACATGCAGGCTCAGCGGCCATGGCTCACCAGCCCAGCCACTCCGCGGCATGTGGGATCTTCCCAGATAGGGGCACGAACCCGTGTCGCCTGCATCGGCAGGCGGACTCTCAACCACTGCGCCATCAGGGAAGCCCAAACCAACTTTCTTGAAGTTCTAAGAAAGGCACAGTTTCTATATCAGTCCCGCTATTATAGCTAAACACAGCAACAGGTTCATGTCCATCAACAAAGTCTAACTGCCAGCTGCTATCAACACTAGGAGAATCTTCATACTTCTAAGGATTGTTTTTAAGAAATAAGTAATGCCAAACTTTGATGATACTTGACTCATTCACAGATGAGAGCAGACTGACAAGCTTTAGTTATGACAGATAAAAAGATGCACGTTAAAGCCGGGGGCAGTATTAGGTGTCAAAGAGGAGCTGTGGCTTTTCTGATGATAGTGTTATGGTAAACCTGCCAGCTGTCTATCCCTACTCCTTTGTTCAAGGTAAAGCCCTAAAAAGCCAAATTTTACACCAAGTGACTCCATCCTCCTCAATCACTGATGCCAAAAACAAGGATAATTACTGATCCCAAGTCAGCCATTTCAAGAATGGCCAGAAACTCTAATGCAAACAATGTGGATTGATCTAATTCTCCCTTTTGGAAATGTGAACAAGATAATGCTATGAAAACAAGGCAATGGACAAAGAGAACCTTGAGAGGTGAGATTGAAAACATAATCAGGAAATGCCATGAGGCAAAACTAGGGTCATGAGGAAATTACGGTCAAGAGAAAATTGTGATGAAGAAAAAACATGAGTAAGCAGAACATGGGATAGAGAGAAAAGGTATACAAAGTAAATGAGAAAGCCATTTTGCAGGAGAAGAGAAAGAAAGCAGATCCTCTGAAAACCACCTACCCTGATGTTAAGATCTCTGAAACTGCCTTGGATTCTGAATTCTCTTCTAGTTCTAATCTCTATGTGTCCCAATGCTCCTACTTCTTTTGTTCTTTTAGCAGCTCAGCTCCACTGCTGATGTCAGAAAATAGTTCTTACTAACTCTGTGGCCTTAAAGACATAAATTCACCTCTCAATGCCTTAGATTATTCAACTGAAAAACGAGGATAATACTGGTTTCCCGTACCCATTATCCTCTTGCCATGAGTACTGTCTGAGCACAAAGCCACCCAACTAAAGACTACATTTCCCAGCCTCCCTTACTGCCAGGTATGGTCACGTGACTAAGTTCTCAACAACAGTTTGTGAGCAAAAGTGATGTACACAACTTCCTCATCACTTTCCTGCAATAAGATTCTTCCCTGTGAACTCTCGCTCCTTTCTTTTCCCACAATCTGGAATGAAAAGATAGCAGAAACCATGCAAAAGGACAATGCCCTAGAGTAGGGGCTGGCATACTTTTTGTAAAAAGGGCCAGATGATAAATAGTTTAGTCTTTGTGGCTCACAAGCTCTCTGTCAAAACTACTCCGTTCCACTGTTGCAGTGCAAAATCAGCCATAGATAATATGTAAACAAATGGTGGTGGTTGTGTTCAAATAAAACTTTATTTATAGAAGCAGGCAGCAGGCTAGATTTGGCCTGCCAGCCATAATTTATCAATCTGTGCTCTAGAGGATGTAGGAAAAACAATGGATCCTTGAACTATCTCATAGAGCACAACTGCAGAAATGCTCTGCCAGCCTAAACCAGCTGTACTGTTATGACAGAGAAGAGGAGGGAGGGAAGGAGGGAAGGGAAGGGGAGGGTGAGAGAGGAAGAAGGAAAGAGGGAGACAGAGAGAGAACTTGAGAGATCAATTTCCATCTTAATTAAGGCATTCTATTTTGGGGTCCCTTATAGTGGCATATCCCCTACCTTAACTAATATATCTCTCTTCCTGAGACCTGGTTTTCAAGCATTTTCTGGATACCAATGGGCAAATATACTCGCTATAAATTATCCATTACTTTGAGTGAGCCATTTTCAACCAAAAGAACCTAATTAGAACAGGTGTCTGAGAGAACAGGCCAACCAGGAATCTTGGACAGATACCATGAAAGCTGGCACTAAATTTTCACTTGCTCAAATATTCTTTCTTTCTGAAGATGTCTTCCTGACCCTCCCAACCATTATGATTGAGATGATGGAAGAGAGAAGGGACTCAACAACTAGAGCTGTTTTCTTGTCAACCCAGGTAATCGTATGACAATATACCATGGACTGGAGGCAGGGGAACCTGTGACAAATTCTGAGTTTGTGTAAGAATGAAACCAAGAATAATGAGCCATTAAGAAGCTGCAACTCACATCTCTGTACAAGAGAACATTTCTGTGATAGGTAGTTTTTAAAATGGCTCCCAATGATCCCTGCCTCCTGATATTCACATCCTTACATAATCTTCTCCTCTTCCTTTGGGTATGGGCTGCTCCCTTTGAGTGCAGCTGGACCTGGTGACTTGTTTCTAAGGAGCAGTATATGGCAAAAGTGATGAGATGTCATTTCTGAGATTAGTTTACAAAAGACTATGGTTCTGTCTTCCTGTCACTCTCTTTCTCCCTTGCTTGCTCATTTCGATGAAGCCAGCTGCCCCATGAAAAAGCCCATTTGGCAAGTAATTGAGGGTGACCTCTGGCCAAAAGCCAGCAAGGAACTGATGCCCACAATCCAACAATCCATAAGGAACTGAATTCTGCCAATAATCACATGAGTGAGTTTAGAAGTTGGTCATTCCCCAGTTAAGCCTTGAGATGACTGCAGCCTGGCCAACACCTGGATTGCAGCCAATGAGAAACCCTGAAGCAGAGTACCCAGCTATATCATAACCCAGTTCCTGGTCCACAGAAACTGGGCAATAATAAATGTGTATCGTTTAAAACACCATTTGGGGGTAATTTCTTATGTAGCAAGAAGTATTGATAGCTTATACATTTTCTATGTATGAATTGTGGCTGATTTGGGTCATAAGCACCTTTTCTATACGCCCATGAAATCCTGGAGTTCAATCATCCTAGCTGATAATCACACTCTACTGGAAGCTGCCTGGTTAACTTGGCTGCAACTCACACTAGACTAGAAGCTCCAAGAGGGCAGGAACTATGTCTTGTCCACTGTTGCATCCTCCATCCTAACAAAGTGACTATTGACGATACTGGCTAAAGGAATGAATGAGTGGGTAGGTGAGTAGGTGGGTGCCTGGATGAACAAATGAAGCCACAGAGGTAACTGACACCATGTGGTTTGTGAAATGTTTCTTAGGAGGCCTTGTACAAAAATAACAAAACTGTCTTTTTATTTCACTGTTTCCTTCCTCAAATTCCAATAAATCTCAGTTCAGCAAACCTCTTTAAGTCACAAGTTCAGTTCAATGAACCATGAAGAAAAAGAAACTGTGAAATAGTGAGACTGAAGGAAGCCTAAAGTACAAAGGAGTGTGTTCTCCAGAAAGCACCTCTCTTGTCTTTTAAAGGGCGGCATATACCAAAACCTTATTTATGCTCAATGCAGGAAACATTCAAATCACTTTATACAGTTGTTAAGGCAAATGATCCTGGCTCATGCAGGGACGTCTCACTTATATTGTGTATCTTCCTACCAGGTTGCACTATTAACAGTGCTGAAAATTTAATTCTGTCTTAAATGTGTTAGGGGAGATCATTATTGAAAGGAAACATATGATATATCCTCTAACACAACAAATAATTTAGTTACATGGTCCATAAATCTAGATTTCCACACCTATAACTTTTGCTGTTTTATAGATCCAGATATTCATATATCAAGTTTAGAGCAACGAATTCTGTGATACCTCAGGACAGAGAAGTTGAAAGGGCAACTAGAGGGTATGCCAAATCCATCTTTTAACCTTTCCTGCTGGAATCACTGCAAAGTTAGGCCCACTTCAGAACCAGCTCTGCCCCTGGCAAATAAATGAAATGAGTTCTAGGAGGTATAGCTGCTGGTCCTGCCCTGCCTACACACCTCAGTTCCTATTCTGTGAAGTTACTGCAGAGAACTTCAGTTCCTGTACAAGCCAATTTCCTTACCTCTAAACAACATTTCCACTGCTGATCCTCCATTCAAACTCCTGTTTCCTACTATTCAAAACCTTTAAGTTTCCAACCCCACCGTTTCTTAGACAGAAAATTGGGATGTAGTTTCTGCCTTTGGCTAATGCTGCTTGCACCTAACTGTCCCGTGAATTGGTGGCAATGAAGTATAGACCATTTTTCTCAAATTTTAATGTTCATACCAATACAGATTCAGATTCAGCAAGTCTGGGAAGGGTCCTAAAACCCTGCATTTCCATCAAGTTCCCAAGTGATGCCAGTGTCGCTGATACTTTGAGTACCAAGGGTGTAGTAACAAAACAATACCTTAGAGAGAGAGCATCTGTGTTCTTCAACAAATTAGTTGTACTAGCTGTTTAACCTTAGGCACCTTACTAAACCTCTCTGTTTTCAAAACAGAGATGATAATTACTTTGCTGTCTTTACAATTAAGTGCCTGGGTTTTAAATCTAACTCTCTCATTAATTAGCTCTGTAACTCTGGGCAGGTTACTTAAACTCCCCACTTCTCAGTGGATAAAAGCAGTACCCACTTCATAGGGCTGTTGGGAGGGTTAAACGAGTTAATACAGATAAAGTACTGAGAGCAGTGCCTGAAACAGAGCAACCCCTAATTATTATTATCCTTGCATGCCTGTCCTTCAGATACCTCAGCTCAATATGACACCCTTATTCTGAAAAGAGGTTTTCATCTCACCGGATGTATCTACCTGGTCCACCTGGCTGCTAGCCGCACCATGGTTCTGATGCTGGACCACACATTAGATCCATCACAAATCCCCTAGTCCCAAAGTCCACCACTTTTTCAGCTCAATGTCTTCCCTTGAGACACCCATTTCATATATATATATATACACACACACACACCCATTTCATATATATCATTAGTCATGCATGAGCACAGCTGTTATGATAGAAGATTCTAGTTCCTCAGCTGACAGCATTCATAGGAATACTACAGAAACACACACACACACACACACACACACACGCACACACACACACGGGACAAGGAAATCCAGACTAGGGAGACTTTCTTCACATGGGGCTCAAGACTATATTCCCTCAGATTATATTCAAGAAAGTCCAGAAAGAGTCATGCCTTTTTGCCAATTAGCATTAAAGCATAGTCAATGGTCACGTAAGCTAGGTCCCTGCCATGCCTTCCAAGCAAAAGAATCATCTCATTGCAGACCTTCAAGACCAAATATTACCACCTAACGTATTTCTTGAGTGTGAAAGACCATATAATGGCAGAAGAAGCAGATCAAGAGCCAAATGATGGATTGTTGGGTGACATTGAGAGCTCAACTAAGGCTAGACACAGTTTGTAATGGCACCAACCCATATTATTATACGATAAAAAAGGATGCAGAGAGCTGCTCATTAAAGTAGTTTACAGATGAAGTTTGCAGGCTTTTTAATATGGTCTAGCCCCTGCTGATAGAAACAACTGGTTTAGGGAAAGAGACTGTGCAAGCAGTGTCTATTCCAAATTTTATCTACTTTCTCAAGCTCTATTCTTCCATTTCCCCCTCTCTCTCAGCCGACTGACCTTACCTCCACTTTAACTTACAAAAGGGAAGCCACTTCAACTTCCAGTCACTGAAACTAGCCTAATCTGTGTCTGCCCTCAAATTTTTCTCCTTCCTACTGTCATAATGAAAGCAATGTCTCTACTCTTTTTAGTCCTCCCTCCTGGGCTCTGGATTCCATTCCCTTCTGCCTTCTCAGGGTCCTTACTGCATTCATCATCCCTCTCAATCCTGGATATTCAAAATGTCCTCGCATCCTTAAAACGTTCTCCAGGGAATGAACAGAGCTGAAATGTGGCTGACTAGAAGGAACTTGGACTGTGTCCAGCAGGCCAAGAAAGACGCAGAAGCTACCTTAGGTCTAGAAAGGTAAGCAGAGACATCAATTAGATTTTACAGAATAGTCCATAATGGCAAAATACTTAAATTCTAGACCAGAGTATTTAATCAGTCTTACCAAACGGGACTAGTGATGGTTGGGTGTATTGGCCCTGTGCCCTTTTTATACTACCTGCTGGGAGGGGTGTCTCTAAATCCACAGGTGTTAATCACAGTCCAAAGAGATCAAAGAATTCTGCTTCCAAATAAGGGTGAAGAGGCACTTTTCACCAATTTCTTACTGACAAATTCTGAGGATCAAAGGGAAGGCTTGCAAGAATCACAGGTTCTGTCAAGTGTGCGTGCATATATGCCCTTGATATGCATGACTTGGCCACATAGGGATTATAAAATCATAAAGAGCAGTGTTATCTTTTCCACAGAGCTGCATATGAAGTTCCTCCCAATTGCAAATACATTTAATATCCCCAATAGGGCAAGAACAGTTGGGGATATAAAAAATGAAAGACAATTTTAGTTTTGGCAAGACTGACTAGAGAGTTCTTTCAGAGTCATTATGAGACATTACTGCCTGCATTACAGAAACAATCCACAGAAGCCAAGTTTTGGCCACTTAATTAGGACATATGGAGGCTGCTCTAACATTAAGGGAGCTGCAATATCAAGGCAGAGCTAAAGCAGGAAAAAAATGGTGCCCAAATTTCAACCCTAAAAACTAAATGGGTGAATGTTCTATGTCTTAGTTAACTTTTTCAAAAAATGAAATTTTCCCCAGTAAAAGGACAACCTGGATTCATTTCTGCCACAAGGTTCTTCTCAAAACCAAAATGAATTCTCTGAATATAGGGAATTTAAATATATGATTAAAGAAGAGTTCA
Source organism: Globicephala melas (assembly GCF_963455315.2). Lineage (NCBI taxonomy): Eukaryota > Metazoa > Chordata > Mammalia > Artiodactyla > Delphinidae > Globicephala > Globicephala melas. The sequence goes on from NC_083335.1 coordinate 39,267,545, forward strand.
CACATCTGTGTGCTTTATTCCAGTCAAGTTATCACCATGTGTCACTCCCTTTCTGCAAATGCTCCTCAATAAAGGTGACCCAATATGCAGCAAACCCCTGAGTAATGGCTAGTACCAGACAAGTAGTTTTAGAATGAGGGTTATTTAAGTATCTAATGTCCTATGTGCATTTAAGTCCTCCTACAGACAGCCTAAATGCAAATCCACTGGCCCCTCAAACGGGACCTTGAAAAATAAACCTGATGTGTAGAGAAGAAGAAAGAAGGTTCCAAGTAGGAGCAACAGGATGAGGAAAGGCACAAAGTAATGAGATATTAAAAAGCGCCTAGACAACCTTGCCAATTTTTCAAATGGTTCAGTTGTTTCCTACCACATATTCAATGGCAGAGACACATTCATACTCGACGTTGGATGATGATGAAATAGAAGTGAACTACGTTTATATGCAATTTTCAAAAAGTTTTAGGGTATATATACAGATGCATAAGCTCCCTACATATTTCTTC